>NC_060212.1:150810000-151118750 GCF_021130785.1 Homalodisca vitripennis
AAAGGCATATTACGATGTTTAGCAGAAATATGGTGAACTAGCTGTTACCCGCGGCTTCACACGCAATCTTAGAACCAAAGTCCTTATATTACTTAGTAAAAGCAATTATGATGTAATATGATAGGAGTCCTATAAAAATTTTAAAAATATATATATATATATATATATATACAGGGTGATTCATGAAGTTCTCCCCCCACTTCTACAGCACATTGTACTAGTAAAATTAATGAAAAAAAGTTATATAAAACATAGGTCCGAAAACGCTTCGTTAGCGAGTTACAGCTAGCGAAAGATTTCGCCTGAATTCCTGGGTAAAGAGTAAAATAAAGCCATACTGAACTTTTGGAAAGGTTAATTAAGTAAGAAATATCATGCATTCTTATGTATTTTTACCTGATAAAGCTAATAAAATAGGTTTCAGAACTGTACCTGTAGTAGTTTTTGAGGGATTCAGGGTTAAATGCAAAAAATTGGGGCACGAAACAATGTTTTTTTAAGTTTGATGTACAATAAACTTTGTTAAATTGGTAATAAATACATAAAATCAACAAACATTAATTGTAAAGAATTTAATTCTGAGAAAATTGATATAATCAAAGTCTAAAATAAAACAGAAATAAGTACCAAAAAATCGATTTTATTCAGTATAATACATTACTAGCTGTAAAAAAAATACCGTACGGTATTTAGTTAAAATAAAACAAAAACAAAATGTTTGTTCCTTAATGATGAGATAAATTGAGAAAACAAGATTAACTTGTTAAATAAATTTGTTTGTAAATAAAAATATCATGTTTTATTACGTTGTATTTTTTTTTTTAATTAAATTGTTCATCAAATGTTCGAAAATAAATGAAGCAAACATTTTCCCATTATTGTTTACTAATCATCGAAATGCAGTTTTTTTGTTTTATTAATTTCTAAGTTGGTAACGCATGAATAACAGCTGATCAACAATGGTATTCTGTACTGTTACGTTAGAACTGTGTATTAGTGGTGTTTTGCAAGCTACAGCAGGAGAATCGGGTTCTGTGAATCGTGTTATTAAATGCAATTTTTCTGTGAGTTATAATTCGATTGTTTATTTAGCGAAAAAAATTTGCCTTACTTATTTACATCAGAGGAATACGCTGATATGGTTTTTATTTTGGGTTACTGTAATGGTAATGCTAGAGCTGCTGTAGAAGAATATGAACTACGTTTACCCTAATAGGAGGATTCCAGATACCAAAACAATTTCAGGAACTTTTCGTACTCTTCGGGAAAACAGGATCACTACCAAGTACTAGAACCAATTATGAACGAGCTGTCCAACTTGATGATGATATTGTTATTAATGCTGTTCATCGCAGTCCAGGTGTAAGTACACGACGTATTTCTAGGCGGATAGGAGTTTCGCAGTCAACGCAGTTTCGGAGGTCACTTAATCGAAACAAATTTTATCCGTTTCATAAAAAAAAAGGTTCAACATCTACAGCTAGGGATGGTCCGCTTCGCTTGGAGTTTTGCAACTTTTTGAATATTAATAATCAACTCTACAAGCGTATTTTTTTTTACGGATGAGGCACAATTCACTCGGGATGGTGTCAATAACTTGCACAATGAACACTCATGGGCAGAAGAAAATCCACATGAGGTAGTGGAACAGAACTTTCAACACCGATTTAGCGTCAATGTCTGGTGTGGCCTTTTGCACAATCGGCTGATTGGACCTTTCATATTACCTGGACGCCTAAATGCTGAGTTCTATTTGCATTTCCTTCAAGAAGAGTTGCCGCAAGCTGTTTAGAGAATGTTCCTTTACATCTCAGACAAAATTTGTACTTCCAGCATGACGGAGCACCTCCCCACTTTTCACGTGCCGTTTTCTGCTTACTTAAATCATCAATTTCCCTGGACACTGGATTGGTCGTGGAGGGCCTCACCCTTGGCCACTAAGATCACAAGATCTATCTCCATTGGATTATTGCATCTGGGGATGGATGAAAGACATTGTATACAAGACAAAAGTGAATTCTCGTGATGAATTAATTGCCCGTATTATGGATTCGGCTGTGCAGATACAGGGAAGTCCTGAAAAATTAAGAAACGCAACAAAAGCAATACACAAAACGTGCTGCAAAATGTATTGATAATGATTGCCTCATTTTCGAACATCTATTATAAAAAGGTGCGTACGGTTGGCCCAACCTGATTAATTTTGCTTAAAAACTAGTAATGTATTATACTGAATAAAATCGATTTTTTGGTACTAATTTCTGTTTTATTTTAGACTTTGATTATATCAATTTTCTCAGAATTAAATTCTCTACAATTAATGTTTGTTGATTTTATGTATTTATTACCAATTTAACAAAGTTATTGTACATCAAACTTAAAAAAACATTGTTTCGTGCCCCAATTTTTTGCATTTAACCCTGAATCCCTCAAAAACTATTACAGGTACAGTTCTGAAAAACCTATTTTATTAGCTTTATCAGGTAAAAATACATAAGAATCTATGATATTTCTTACTTAATTAACCTTTCCAAAAGTTCAGTATGGCTTTATTTTACTCTTTACCCAGGAATTCAGGCGAAATCTTTCGCTAGCTGTAACTGGCTAACGAAGCGTTTTCGGACCTATGTTTATATAACATTTTTTCATTATTTTTACTAGTACAATGTGCTGTAGAAGTGGGGGGAGAACTTCATGAATCACCCTGTATACTTATGTAGGACCGAGATGCCTACTTTGGTTAAATAGTGCCTTCTTAAGACCATTTAAATTCACTTACCTACTATGTCACAGTTTAGCTTGGCATATTGCCTCGATCAAATTTTATATACGTTCAATTAAGTCAAAAGTCAAGTCAAAATATCTTTATTACATTATCATCAAGATAAGTATAGTGTCACATTAATAAGACATTAAAAGATCTTAAAGTTAAGGCGTCAAGAATTACAACAGTCAAAAAATTCATTTAAAGTACAAAAGGGCCGATCTTGTAGCCAGTTCTTCAGGTCTCTTCTAAAGAGCCGCTTGTCGCTTTCCTTCAGCTCTGGCAGGGCGTTCCACATCTTGGCACTGATGTAGCTTGTCTTCTTTTCAGTGGAGCTGAGTTTGTGCACAGGTAGGCAGTAGTTGTTGGCATGTCTGGTGTTGTACAGATGAAATAATTAGTCTGGGCGCGCGGGCCGGTCGGTCGGTGGTAGGCTTAGGCGCGGGGGGGAAGAGGGGTGTGTGAATCGGTCATTCCTGAAAACATCACTCCCGCGCCACGGTGGCGGACTTCAATGTCGGGCCATCCGGAAGGGCTTGGCTGACTTGTGACTCATCTTTCCCTCCAGCAAACCTTCCCTCCAAACAATATAATACCAGTGTGACATCTGTTGTCATAGAGTGAGCATCGTTTAAACTTCAGTATTAACAGTGAGTTGTTCTAAGCTGTGTGTATTTACTGTGTGCAGTTAACTGTGAATAATTATTACGTTTTTTATAATTATTAGTGTTTTTTGTATTGTGTTATTTTGTTTTAGTAAGAAGCTTATTTCATAAGCAATATGTGTGACCGCGTGAAATCAAAACTGAAGGGTAGAGTTTTGCACAGTGTCGTGTGGTATTGAATAAAACAACTACGAAATGATATTCTGTTTTTCAATATTTAATTTCGATTAAAATAATTTTGACTGTCCAATAAGAGAAACTAAATAATAAGTATAAGTGGTAAAGGAATGTAATATAAATTAATTTGTTCTTTGCGAAAAACAAATAAAACTACTAAACAAAAATTTAAAAAAAAGAGGCAACTAGAACGTGCACACAGCATGATTTAAAGCCAATGCTTTAGAACATTACACTCGTATTACTTTCTTAAATGTTTTCTTAAGTCGTGAAATTGTCAGTAATGTATATACATTCATGAAAAAGGAGGCTGATGAAAAAACTTTAAGTATTCCCTTGGCAAAGGCCCGTGTCCGAACAGCAGTAGCTACAGGCGTCCTCAGAACGTGAAATCTCAAGAATTAATTAAAGAGCTTTACAAATTTAACCGTTAATAATGACAATGGTGAAAGTAGCTTTCTCACCCCAAACAAATTGAAAAGGAATCGTAAAAAAGTCTATTACAGGATTGGATGACTTTGACAAAGCTCTGATAAGGCGAGTTGTGTACGAGTTCCATCTTCTAAAAAACAAGCTACCAACTGTATCTTTGTTACATGAAGAATTGAAACAGCGGATCGACTTTAAAGGATCAAAATCAAGCCTCAACAACATTCTTAAAGAACTTGGTTTTCGATGGAGAAGGACACAAAATAACCGCAAGCTTTTGATCGAGACTAATGAAATAAGAGAAAAAAGAATTTCGTATTTAAGAGCACAAAAACGTTACAGAGATGAAGGACGTGAAATTATATACTTAGACGAGTCTTATATACTGACAAGTCATGTGTCAAGTTCATCGTTGGTCTGACGAATCAACTAAAGGAATGCGTGTTCCCATTTCGAAAGGGGAACGGTTAATCATGATACACGCAGGAAGTGAGCTGGTTTTGTTCCCAATGCATTGACAATGTGGAAGGCATCGAGTCATTCGGGTGATTACCACGATAACGTGAATATGGAATCAATGATGAAATGGGATGAAGAGAAAAAACTTCTGCCTAAAATACCACCAAGATCAGTTATTGTTGTTGATAACGCACCCTATCACAATGTACAAAAAGACAAAGCACCTACTTCAAAAAGTAAGAAAACAATTGATGAAAGATTGGCTTTCTAAACATCAAATACCTTTTTCGGATGATTTGCTAGTCCCGGAGCTGTACAGGGTTATTCTCCTAAATAAACCGAGATTTGTTAGGTATGAGCTTGATGAACTAGTGACCAGCAGTGGAGGACATGTTGTGCTTCGGCTCCCACCATACCACCCGGACTTAAACCCTATTGAACTCATTTGGGCTGAAGTGAAAAAACTACGTAGCCAGTAGAAATATTCAGTGCAGTTTTCAAGTATTAAGTCTTTAGCGGAAGAAAAGTTTTCACTTATAGGTGCAGAGGAATGGGCCAGAAAGTGCGAACACGTGAAAAAAATTGAAAATGATTATGCTTCAGCTGAGCCCCAAATCGACAATCTCGTGGAATCAATGATCATTTCACTCGCCAGCAGTGACAGTGAAAGCAGTGAAAACGCGCCAGATGACTTGAGCGGCATTGAAGACTTGGGTGATTTGAGCGGCATTGAAGATTTGGATTGAAGCGTATGTATTAACTTTGTACATATTTTTTATTATTATTTATTAACATGTTTTAAATTACTTCTGTCATTAAAAAACTGTGGAGAATGTTGAATACAACACTGTTCTGTTCTATTCTATTATGTAAGGATCTAGCTTTTATATTTAAGCCATTTAAAGACAGTTTAAGATTTAAAATGTTAAAACTGAACTTTTATCCTTATTTTATCCTAGAAAAATATATTGGGTGAGGTTTTATAGGTAAGCCCAAAATGTCATTGCTTTCACGCTAAAAGAACTGAAGACCGTTACTGAGACTGAGAGGAGCTCGCGCGCCGAGTGTTTATAAATATTAAGATAACGCTTAATTTCCCCCGGAATGAGGGGTCGTAGAAAAAGGTTTTTTAGACAAAAAATGCAGTTTAATCGATATTCTAAAACTTTTCCACGGGAAGTTTGATACTGACAGAATAATAAAAAAACTTCCTCGCAGAGCGGAAAATTTCATGTCATAAAATTAACCAAACTAAAACTGTACTTGTTTTTACTAATTTAGACATTATTATTTTAGAATTGACATTTTTTTATACGTATTGGTTGGAAAGACAAGAATGTGTTCTTTAATTTGATATAACTTTTATTACGATAAAGTAATGGCAAAATGCTCATTTCATGTGTTAAATGGAATGAGTTTTGTGAAACGTTGCGAGTGACAGCGAAATAGAACCTCAACCGAGCCGAACCTTAGTTGAACGGCTAGTAGTGCCAGAGCCGCGAGCCCAGACTAATTATTTCATCTGTACTGGTGGAATTGTGATCCACTTCTAGCGGATTCCGGTTCCTTGATGTGGACATGGGTTATTGCCTCCAGGATGTACAAGTTGATCACTGTAAGAATCCTCAGTTCTTGGAAGGCTGTTCTACAGGATTCTCTGAATTGTAGATTATACAGGATTCTAATGACCCGTTTTTGGAGGATAAGAATGCGCTGCATGTTCCCTGCTGTAGTGCTGCCCCTTACATAAGATATCCCCTTATCTAAGATGTGGTTCAAATAGAGCATGATAAGCTGTTTTTGTGGTTGTCATATCACTTACATTTTTCATTCTTCTTATAACAAACAGTCCTGTACTTAATTTATTGCAGAGAGTATCTATATGAGCCGTCCATGAGAGTTTGTCATCAAGAGTTATACCAAAGTATTCTGTGGTTGTGACTTCTTCCAGTTCAGGTAGTCTTCCGGTTTTCTTGCTTTGCTTACCCAGCATTAGCTGCTTAGTTTTACTTTTGTTGACAACAAGGTCATTGTTGTGACAGTATTGTATTGCCATGTTTAGGGCAACAAAGCTGTCTACTTCAAGTTGGTCAGCTCTTGGTCTACCAAGCAGCAATACTGAGTCATCGGCATACATTAGCGTTTCACTGTAGTCTTGCATGTACCTGGGGAAGTCGTTTGTGAAAAGTATAAAAAGGACAGGTCCTAAGACCGATCCTTGAGGGACTCCTCGAGTAATTGGCTTTGGTTTAGAGCTAACTGCTTCTATTTTGCCATCTACTAAATGTGTAATTTCAACCAGTTGGCTTCGGTTGGTTAGGTAACTGAAGAACCAGGCTTTTGCATTCCCTTGTATTCCTAGAGTGGCTAATTTCTTTAATAGGTAGTCATGATCCAGGCAGGCAAAAGCTTTACTGTAGTCTAAGAGTACAGCAGTAGATGTATTTCCTTCTTCTAGTTGATCTAGAAGAAAATCTACTAGGCTTATCAGTGCTGTGCTCGTTGATTTTCCAGCCAGGAAACCATGTTGATTGTGTGTTAACAGTTTATTAAGTGAGAGGTGTTCAAACAGTCTGATTAAAACTATTTTTTCAATTATTTTAGAAAAAAGTAGGTATTAGCGAAATGGAACGGTAGTTGGCTGCTTGGTTTGCGGAGCCTTTTTTGAATTTGGGATAAACTTTAGCTATTTTGAGTGCTGAGGGAAAGGTTCCTGAGCTGAAAGACTTATTTGTAATGTCTATAAGGGGATGTATCAGTTCATCCTCACAAAACTTGAATAGTTTAGAGGATATATCGTCATACCCCGCTGAAGTTTTAGGTTGCAGTGATTTAATAATTTTAGACATTTCTTGTATAAAAGTTGGTGTTAATACAAGATTTGGAGGAACTGTGTTAAGAACTGGTAAAGTTAGTTGTCTTTTAACATTTCCATTGCTTTTTATTGTTTCTTCAGCAACAGTGGTGAAATATTGATTTAAATGGTCTGCTATCTCTAATGGGTTTGTTTTTTCCTGCCCTTGAACTTCGTCTAGTTAGATGGTTTGTCTCTTCTTTGGGTTTTCTTTCAGAGTTTATTATATTCCAGATAGTTTTTTTATTTATTACTGGATTCTGCAATTTTAGATGTATTTATTTGTTTTCTTATTTGTCGTAGTTGCAAATCACATTCCTTTTTTAAATTTGATGCTATTCTCTTGTGTTCTTCCATACCGCTTGCGAGGTATGTGTTTTGGGCTCTTTGAAACTGAGTTTTTAGTTCTATTGCAGTGGGGTTAGTAATAGCATGGTTGGTTTTTCTTTTATGCCTTGCATTTATTAGGGGACATGTTTGATTTAGTGCTTGCTGAATCAGGGTATAAAATTTAGCATATGCATTATTTGTGTATATTGTACTGTATACTTCAGTCCAGTCTTCTTGTTTCAATAGCTGTTTTAATTTAAGTAGGTTTCTATAATTAGTGTGTCTTTTTTTGTTGTCAGTGTTGTAGGTGGGTCTGTGTCTCTAACAATCCTGCACATCTGACCTGTGTGGTCGGATATGCATGTGTCTAGAACTTCAATATCCAATTCACTTGGCAACAGGTTGGTGCAGACACAGTATATTGATGTTTGAGACATTGGTATTATTCTGCTTGGTGGGAGATCGACTCTATACATGTTATGGCCACTAAGTGTGTCTCTCAGCTGGAGGTAGTCGTTCCTTCTAGCAAGGCAGTCTATATTTATATCCCCAATGAGTATAGTGGAGTATTTTTCAGCAGAGATTCTTTCAAGGACATCATTGATTACTTCTAGTCCTGCCTCTAGATTTCCTTGTGTTCTATGAATTCCTCTTAAAAAAAGTATTGATTTTTTTAAGGTAACTTTTAATGCGGCCACTTCACAAGTCATTTCAATGCAAAGCTCTTTTAAGTTAACTGTTTCAGTTTTAGCTGTTAACGAATTTATTGTGTAGATTGCGACACCTCCCTTTGTATGAGTTTCACAACAGAAAGATGCTTTCAGAGTGTAGCCAATGAGCCTGGTGTTGTTAAGAGTATCCTTTTTTGTCCTTGTTCTGTGAGAACTACTAAATAAGGTTTTAGTATGTTTAACTGTGCATTAAGCATCTCAATTTTATTGGCCATCCGGTTTGTGTTTTAGTGAAACAGTGTCAATGGATTTCTTTGATCTTTCCATTTCTGTATTTGTTCATTTTTCTGTGGAGATGGGCTAAAATACTATTGTTTGTTTGGGAGTTTTGAGTTGGTGTTTGTATGGGTAACTCGGTTACTGAAAGGTTAGGGTATATGTTTTATAGTGTTCAATATTGTTATCGAAAAAATCTACTATTGTTTCTGTTTCCCTTCTTATCCTAGCATGTTCTGGTGGGAGTCTACAGGTTTTAAGCGGCTGGCTAATTGTCACTGTAGCGATTTCTTTAAGGGGTGATTCTTCTTTTCCTTTAGAGCTGGAAATATAACTCGTAGTAGCTTCTTTTTTCTTTTGAACTTGAGCGAGACACTGTAGATGTTTTTTTGTTGTATTTGACTTTTTTTACAGTCAGTGTTTAATATAGGTATCTTCTTCTGAGATTCAGGCGTTAAGATAATAGTTTTTTGTTGGCTGGCTTCAGGGTGCCACATTTTATAACAGTATTTAATGCATAAGATGATTTTAATTCGTCACTGGCGCAATCTGGAGTAAAATTTATATATTAATGTTTTATTTACTACAGTAGAACCCCTCATATCCGGCCACCACGGGACCGAGCCCCTGGCCGGATAACGATTCGGCCGGATAAACCAACCTACAGTACACAGCACTTGACGAAACAAAACAATTGTACTGTACTGTACTAACCGCACTGGAAATAATCAACGAACTGTTTACAGGTTAAACCTATTAGCTCAACTGAGGACAACACAGGAAAATGTAAACAAATAGATACACCAAAATAACGCAAGAGTCGTGGGAGACTAGTGCGTGCAACTGCGCGTCTGCAAGCCGTGGTAAATAAATTTCGATATTGTCTTCCGGGAAGTGGCCGGATAAACCGAGGTGCGGTAAAACCGAGGCCAGATATGAGGGGTTCTACTGTATCTGCATTACACTACCGATCAAGCACTGTTTACTTATTATTGATAAAATTCAAATGTAAACAGATGTTTCATAAAGTTTCTCGAACTATAGCTGTCAACAGCTGTCAAAATACGTTTCGTTCTTATCATAACATTCGAATGTAAACAAACTTTTTTTCAATTTGAATTCGACTTTATTTGGTGAAATGAATGTGTTATGGGTGGTAAAAAGCACTCTAAATGTTAATTCAGACCAAAAGCTATACCTGTTCCAAATTTCAGCACAATCCGTATAACAGTTTCAGCGTGATTCGAGGACAAACATCCAAACATTCAAACTTTCGCATTTATAATATTAGTGGGACTAAATTGAATAATACAAGGACAAATATATATCATGTAAGCAGTGCGTGTCTCAATTGACATCGTTTTCAATTATGCAATTAAATTATAAAAGGAAATAACACAATGCAATGTAAATTGTCATTTATTGGTTAAAAATACAAATACAAATAAGATAAAATAAACTTATTGCTCTTGCAACCAATAATAAAAGTTCACCTTTGCAGTAGGTTGTAGGTGCACTTTGGTATATATGAGCTAAAGTGATAAATCAGTATACATGTTAACTGCATAGTAATACTTACATAAATGTATACTTATAATACTTAATATTCTTTGGCTTATTTCTATAGTAAAATATCAATACAAGTATACAACAATATTTGATTTGTTTATGTTTGTAATCACATACTCTAGTAAATACTGTGGGAAAATATATTTTATGTTATTTGGTTATTAAAAGCCTTATACCATCTTAGGTTATTTTAAACATTGTGTGTTTAAGAGTATTTGTTCTAATGCCTGAATAATGGTGGTGATAGATACTACAACCTGAAATATAGTGTAATTTTTAGGAGCTAATAATGTAAAATGTGTTAAAAATATCATAAATGCACTAACACAAATTTATTAAGGCACATTATTGTACAATATGGGAGCTAGTAATGCAAAATGCATGTTAAAAGATTAAAGATGCATTAACACAAATTTATTAAGGCACATTATTGTACAATGTGGATATTGTACTAAAATAGATAAAAATGACATTATTTGTATGCAGTGTCATACGTTTAACAATATATAATATTCTTAAAACTTAAATAAAAGAATAACAGCCTTTTGAGGAACATATTTTTCAATTATATTCTAGGCAGAAGTTATATTTGCCCAGCTATTAGTAATTATTAGGATAACAGTTACTTATCCAAAACAATATTAGCAATGAAACTTTCAAGTTCCAAAAAAGAAACCATAGATAATAGATATCTTATATTTAAATATACGTACAAAAGTAACAACATAGTTATAAAACACAGCGATTATCAACTTGTTAAAAACAAATCTTATGAAAAATTGTAGACTAATACTTCAAAAAATATCTGACAAAACTATTACTAAGGCACTTATTAAAATATAAAATATTGATTGATTTCGTGGGAAATCAGAGAGAATACTAGATAAAATAAGAGAATATGGAGACTAAAATGAGCTGTTCAATCAAAGATGTCCTACAGCATATATTACTCTTTTTCAGAATAATTGCTTAATGTGTATGTTGTAGAGCAAGTGATCTACAAAGGTTTTTTAATTATCTCCGTGGAGTAGTGCACTCCACTATGGAACTGGTTGAAGGAGAGAGCTATTTTTTTGGGTAGGTGGAAGGACTCTTTGTCTTTGAACAGACTGTAGAAGTCGAAGGCATCGCTGTGGACCGGAATGGTGCTAGAATAGTTGGTCTCAGGTGTGTGAAAGGTGACCATCACAGCAAACTTCTCTTTCGGTTTCTCAAGCGGTACGTATTGGTAGAACTGTACCAGCCTGCCCGCCCGAACACGGACATGCTGCCAGAAGATGTTGTTGTAAGCGATGATCACACACAGACCCTCCCTGTTCATCTTGGTATTGAAGGACATCAATATTTTAGATTCGGAGGCGGTGCGAACCAGATCCTTGGCGTGGACACTCTCCAGATGTTCCAGTAGCTTCCCTGCAACACCTCTCCACCCACACTGAGGTATACGACATTCTGTTTGGCGATAGCGGCAGAATGTCTCGTGATCATTGTCATTGACCAACACAAGACTCTCGCAACCTTTACAACAAAAAAACAAGTACGTGTTGTTAAAATTTTCTCACAAAACAAACTACTAGTATTACTAGTTTAATTTTTTCCTTATCCTTAGAATGATAGTATTAGTTATGGTAAGTCAGTAAACAGAATTTCTTCTTAAAACTATACAATATATTAATGTCTTCAATTATTTCAAAAATGTTTAAGTTGAATTATTAAACACTGAACTATGTTGCATTTTGGAAATATTTCGTCCTAGGAAATATTATAATTTGATCTATCAAAGGCAATTTGTTTTTTGATCAGATATGATTACTTTTGCTAATGAAATTGAGGTTTTTAAAGGAATTTCAAAATTGGAAAAAGTTTGTCTTTGGAAATCTACATTAACCCATTGCGGATCGTGAAAACGGCGCGCGCGCGGGCCTTAGAGTACGAATTAATCCGTATTACAACGCAGCACCCGCAGTGTTTGCACGCCTACCTGCCTGCTTAGCGCGCTCGCTAATTAGGCCAGCGTATATAATTATACATGTTTTGTTTGTTTATGTTGTTATTTATGTTATATAAGCATTATACAGATCATATTAGACAAGTATATTATACTAGAACAAATGTAAAAATACAGGTACATAACATTTTTACTTACGTTTTTTGCGTGTTGTAGCTGCTTGATATAGGACGGATCAAACGTTTTACACAATAAAAAAATGTTGTAATAAAACTGTCACTTCAAGAAACAACTAATCTAATATTTACAAAATATTGAGACTGTCTTTGTCTTAGTAGTGGATTTTGGTGTGATAGTCACGGAAACAATTATACGCGTGATAGAATCGTCTCCATCCTCAATAACACTATCGATATCACTTTCATCACTTCCACTTTCTAATAATAGTCTATCTAATTCAGATGATCGTAAATTATCACCCATTTTATTTACGTACACGCACACGAGGCAAAGGAAAATCGAACGCCACGACTGTACGACTCAGACAAACAATTTGTCGCAAATAAAAACGTTATTGACCGATAACGAGGGGAGTAAGTATTTATGGACAGGTACCAGAGATAAGATAGGAAGCCAGTGCAGGAAAACGGACTATAAATAATCTCCGAGACTTATAACAGCGATAAGCGTTCAAAACAAATGAGTCATCCGTACCACGTCATCCGCGTGAGGGTCACGTCATTGTGCTTTTGGTCCACGCCTCGCTCCGCGTCACCCTCACGTCGTTGATCCGCAATGGGTTAACCCTTTGAGTGTCACACAGTCATATATTTTTGCCAACATCTATTTTAAAATGGTTTGTTTTTATTTCTCAGTCTTTCTATGTTTTGATGTGACAAACACTTGTATTTCCAATAATCTTTAACATTCTGCAATGTTTGATAAAAGTAAAATAAAAAAGAACAAATAACCTCTAATGGTGTGTGGGTGTGTCTGTGTGTGTGTTGGATTTTAAATTTTTCATAATTTTGTATTTGCTGACATGTGTTTCAGCAATCATGCCATGTCACGGTTGCAAAATTATACATATCGTTGAACATTATATCCTCACAACAAACTATAAACAAATAAAAATAATAACACATATGGTGATGATAATATCTAATGAACTCTTATGTTAGTAAAGTCTACGTTAGGATTACTTTCTTAGTTTTAAAATTTGTTCAAATATTGGATTTTTTGTATCGACTTGTATTGTATTTAATATATATGTTAATTCAATCTCTTTTATAATTTAAATATATTATATAGAATATAATTTTCTCCCTTTTTCTTATATTCTATAATTTCCAGCTTTTCTTTCATACTTTTATAACTACAACATGTTTGTAAGAGATGTTTAAAACCACCTTCATATACTGGTTATGTTGATTCATTTCTAAGTCTTGTATATATTTTCTTTAAATAGTAACTTGAAATTTAAACAGGTCTGGCTAATATAATAATTTGACAATCACTGCAATTAATTTTACAAATTCCAGAATTTTCATAAGAATCATTTTGTTTTTTGGTTTACTTTAACTGTTTATTAATAAGATCAAACCCGTTATGTCTTGATCTATAGCTTAATTGTAGATTTTTCAAATGTTTTTCTTGTTGCTTTATTTAAAATAGTGCTAAAAGGTAGACAAATATATCCTTTTTCTTGTTTGTTTTCATTACCATTTAAGTTTTTATTGGTTTTAGCCATAGATCATTTCACATATATTTTTTTCAATTGTTTTGGTACTGTATACATTTTCTATTGCCAAGTTTATAATTATTTTCTTTTCATTTTCAAAATTAGATATATTCATTGAAAATTTTGTTTTGATCTGTTTACCATTTAGTTAAATTCTGGTATTTTATGATTCCAAGGATGATTAGAACATTTTTTGAACAAGAAGGTCGTTTTGATATGGTTTTCTGAATATTTTGAATTTATGATTACCATTTTCGTTTGTTATTGTCAAGTCGAAAAAGTTAATTTTTTCTTTGAGTTGCTTTTTAAAATTTGATAGTGTTATATAACAAATTTTAAAATGTTAAAATAAATGTAAAAGAGAACTAATTTATCTCTCTTCTTCCATTACCTTGAAAGAAACATAAAATGTCATCCACATACTGTGCTACACATGAAGTACATTACCATGAAATGGGTTATCATTATTGATTATTTGTTGGTTTCTAATTTATGCAAAAAGATGTTTGCTAATAAACCTGGCAAAAAGGAACCCATAGCTAATCCAGTTTCTTTTTTATAAACCCTGAATCGTATGTATATACAATACGAGGTGTGTGTCCAAAAAGTATCCGACCTTGACGTCTGGCATGAACTGACATTACTCGGCGGCAACAGCAATCTGGAATCTGGTCCTCTTCAAAGTACTCCCCTCCACAAGCCACTACCTTATTCCAATGCTCCTCCCACTTCCGGAAACACTCCTTAAATTCATTTTGCGGAATGGCTAACAGGTCCTTCGTCACATTTTGTTTTATTTGTTCAACATCGTCAAATCTTTTTCCTTTCAAAGGAATTTTTAATTTCGGAAATAGCCAGAAGTCACAAGGAGCTATGTCAGGCCTGTAGGGAGGCTGTCGTAGTTGGTTGATGTCGTGTTTGACCAAAAAATGCTGAATAAGATTTGAGGAATGAGCTGGCACGTTGTCGTGGTGTAGGATCCATTCACGGCTTGTCCACAGTTCAGGTCGTTTCCTTCCCACCGCATCTCGTAGCCTCCTTAGGACCTCAAGATAATACTCCTTATTTACTGTCTGGCCTCTTGGAGCATATTCGTGATGAACAACGCCGTCCTGGTAAAAAAAAACTGTCAGCATTGTCTTGACATTGCTTCGACTTTGTCTTGCTTTTTTCTGCCGTATCTCTTCACGAGTTTTCCACTGTGAAGATTGAGCCTTTGTTTCAGGGTCGTAGCCATAAACCCATGACTCATCACCAGTAATAACTTTTTTAAATAGCCCTGGGTCACTTTTTATCAAATCCAGATTGTCCTGTGCGATTTCAAGTCGACAGTTCTTTTGGTCTTCTGTCAGCAGCCAAGGAACAAATTTTGCCGAAACACGGTTCATTTTTAAATCTTCGTGTAAAATGTTACAAACTGACGATTTTGGTGTTCCTAAATCTTCTTCCAGCTCTCGGACAGTCAATGACGGTTTTCATTAATTGCTGCACGAACACGTTCAACATTTTCAGCGTTTCTGGCCGTTGAAGGCCTGCCAGATAGGTCATCACTCTCCACTGATATGCGGCCATTTTTAAACTGCCTAAACCACTCTTTTATTTGTGTATCGCCCATAGACACGTCACCGTAAACTTTCCGTATCATAGTAATCGTCTCTGATGCTGAATGCCCAAGTTTTTGGAAAAATTTAATGCAAATTCGCTGCTCAACACGTTCAGTCATATTGAGATGCGACGCACACACACGGCAGTACTGTACGGAACAGAGCGCTGTGACTCACTGAGTGACCGGATCGTATTCAATGCCTAATATGGGAAGGACTAGGCTCGTCCCTCCCCTCCAATAACCGGTTGGTTCCGCCGCGGCCACCTACTGGTCGGCGGTCATATACTTTTTGGACAGACCTCTTAATTTGGGTTTACTGTAATTGTTTTCAGTTTCATTGTACTATTAACTTTTTTGTTAGTGTTATTTTAGTGAGACATTCTTCAACATTAGTGCACTTGTTGTTGCATTAAGTGAATAACTTGCTTTTAAATATCTACTGAAAGGAATCTTTGTCTTGGTTTTAGAGTTAATTCTCACAAATTGTTTGATACACTCGTTGTTTTTGAACTTCTTCCCTTATAACATGACTTTCAGTGGGTCAAACAAGTTCATCCAACCTGTCATTCCCATCCTTCCGCACATTGACACAATCGAAGGGGGTGTGATATTAAGGATAAAATAAAGGGCAATTATTCAAACATGTTAATGGGGACTTCAACAATTAGTTCAATGATAGCCTATATTGTCTTTATCAAACAATACCTCTAACATAAGTAGTCATTGATTTTATTGATTTAAAGGATGGGAAAAAACTAGATACGTTTTAAAGAAATTCTTTTTATCATGTAACTCATAAAAACAGGTTGCTTAGACAAAACAGAAAAAAAAGCTATATTTCCAACAAACCTGTAAATTTACTGCTAACATTGTGCATGTTTTTCTCTTGTTCAGCAGTTTTATATTCAGAAGCACAAATGTTCAACAAGCTATTACATGCTAATGGCTTTACTAGACTACATCTCCCTCCTACATTCCCGTTTGAGTAGAAAAGTAGGGGATAATAAACAAGCGTTTTTTTTTTTTTTTTTTTTTAATTATGATCTGTTATGAAATTTGTGATGCCAGATAAGTACTGACCATATAAATAACTCAGACAATAAAAGCAAAGCGATTTGGGATGTTATAAATAGTGAGAGAGAATTAAAGACCAATCACAACTCTAATATAACATCACTGACACATGAAGGCAGAAGTATTGACGACCCTTCAGAAATAGCCGACTACTTCAACAAATATTTTGTTACAGTGGCTGAAGAAACACTAAAAACACCCCAAACAACTAAAGTAAGCGTACAGTATACAGACCTGCGCACTGTTATGTGGTCTTTTCTGCTAACAACACCTGAAGAGATCTGCAGGGTAATTGAAAGCTTAAAGCCTAAGAAGTCTAGAGGAATAGATGAAATTTCATTTTAAAGACTTTTGAAGTTCTGTAAAAACGAACTTATTACCCCTCTCTTACACATTATCAATGCCTCCCTATATCAAGGTCACTTCCCAACAAAACTTAAGATAGCCAAGGTGATACCAATACATAAAAAAGGGAGAAGAGACGAAGTGTCAAACTACAGACCTATTTCGCTTATCTCTTCTACATCTAAAGTTATTGACAAAATAGTGTTTGAATGTTTGGTACATCATTTACAAATTAATGACATCCTGACAAGTAGGCAACATGGTTTCAGGAAAGGAAAGTCGACCATAACAGCTATAGCGGAAACAGCAGAATTTATATTGGACGCTCTTGAAGAAAGGAAGACTGTGTCAGGAATTTTTATGGACTTGAGCAAGGCTTTTGACTGTCTCAATCATGACTCCACTCTTCTGAAACTTGATTCCATGGGCATTAAGCATACAGCAAAAAAAATGGTTCACGACTATCTAAAGGGTCGCAGTCAGTTAGTTGAGTTAAAACACACTGTTCATGGAAGATGTTCATGCATTCTACCAGTGACTAGAGGGGTACCCCAGGGTTCAGTTCTTGGCCCCCTCTTATACATTTTATTTACAAATGATTTGTTTCATTGAACCATACAGCCATTCAGTTATGTATGCTGATGACACTGTAATTCTCACAGCTAATAAATCAGTCCAGTCCTTGGAAATAGATTCATACATCAGCGTCAACTTGTCAAGCTCTGAAATATTGTCAAAGAAATGATCTTGTTTTTAATGAAGGCAAAACAATGCAACTCACTTTTGGCAACAAAAAAGAAAAAGTCTCCTACATTCCGGATCTACAGTCAGCCACAACAGTCAAACATTTGGGGGTAAATTTCAATAATAACTTAACATGGTCAACACATATTGATGATCTGTGTAGCAAACTGAGTAGAGCTCTTTTTTGCAATTAGAAGAACTAAGGCTATCAGCTCATCTGGTATTGTCAAGATTGCCTATCAGGCTCTTTTTGACAGCCATCTAAGATACAGAATTCTTGTTTGGGGTGCTTCCTCAGCAAAGAATCTTGAAGGGGTTTTATTATTGCAAAAAAGAGTTCTAAGAATTATGGCCTGTTTAAAACCCCTTGATAGCTGTAGACAGGAAACTACTGACTGTTGTAAGTTTATACATACAAGAAACAGTTCTTAACGTAGTTGGAAGGAAGATGCAATAGAACAGGGACCTTCATCACTATAACACAAGGCATTGTAACAACTTTACTTTACCCAGTCACCACAGGACATATTTTGAGAAAAAACCATCATATGTGGGGGCTAGATTCTTCAACAGTCTTCCAGACGAAGTAAACGAAGAAGAATCAATAAAAGTGAAGAAGAAGAAACTGCATCAATGGCTGTTGAACAGGCCTTTTTACAATATAAACGAATTTTTAAATTGGACAGACATTTCACCACAGATTATTAAAAGCTATTAATATATTAGTAGTTTATTTATTTATTGACAATATTGTTGTTGCTGTGTACAAATGTTATATGTTAGTTTTAAAATTTTTTTGTTTTGTTTCATTGTTTGTTTATTTGTTTTGTATCTGTATGTTTTGTAACTGTATGTGACACCATTTCTAATCTTTAGGACTGTGAAAAAAAATATATATTCTCCCTCCTCTCCCTCCCCCTCCCCTTGGATAGAGTAGTAATTTTAAGGTCCATAAACATTGTATTTTCACTGAAAGTGGCAAACATTTACAAATTTTTAAAATGATACGTTAATTATATTGAATTATTTAACACTTTCACTGCCGCCTCCATTTTTTTAACCAATTATATAAGAAAACCATGGGACTTGAATTTTTTTTGAAGCTGAGTTGCTCTTTCTACACAAATGCTCATTCATAAATATTATCAAGCAGAAAGTGTTGTTTTAAAACTTCAAAACAATGTTTTTTATAAAAATAGAAAGTTGCCCAAAAGTAATCACCATGTACTTAATAACATAATATATTTCTCATTATTATTTGCTATATTCAGCATTGCCATTACTGTTACTATAGCTACACATATTTACAACTGAAATCCACTTATGTTTAAATATTTTTTTAGTGTAAAGGCCTAGGGTAGGGTACGATAAGCAAACCCGGTTTTTTATATTGAAATTGGCAAACAATATTACTTAATCATAACCAACGATATAATCAATCGATACTGATTAATTATTTTGAACTATTAAATTACATAATCTATATTAACAGATGTAAACACTTTAAAATAATATACGTAGGGTAATATTTCAATTTACATAAGTAATTTTGATTATTAAAAATGACAGTCAATTTTATAAAATACACGACATTGCTTTTAAAGATGATAAGACATGTTTTTCATGGCTTCAACATGTTGGACTCGTACCGAAAAACCCATTATGTGAAATTTGTGGAAAAGAAACAACTGAAACTGTGAGAGGAGCAAATATGGTCGTCTCCAGTTTTCCTAATTTTGGTTATAATAATTTGTTTTATCACTGTAAATATTAAATTCATATTTTAATTTAAAACAAATGATTGTTATTGAGGACTGTAGGTACTTTTATATCGATTGATAGTCTAGGATTTGAGATGCCGATATTAGGTATCGATGACTACATTCTTCGATATAAAAAACCGGGTCCACTTATCATATCCTATCCTACCCGAGGCCTAACCCAGTTGTTCCAGGGTAATCATAAAAATCTTCACCAAAAATAAACTGTAAATTTCTGTAATAAACCAATTATTTATAAAACACAACAATAACAGTTTTTATTACTATTTTTCTTATACTTCTTATTTGAGTAAAAAAACAATGTCAACAAGTCCATCAGATCATAAATTAGGATCATTATCTGTGTCATCTTCGAATAAATCATCACTTGAATTGTCTTCAATACTGTTACGATTCATTGTATTTACTCACAAAATAAACGTTATAAACTAAAGTAATAGCAAGGAAAACAATAACAATGCAGACTACGCATTAACAGAATGAAAAAAAATGGCCGACACAATGGTAGTTCGTAAAGAAACAACTTTTTTCCGATATTCCAAATGACTGCCAACAACACTTCATAGATCATAATCCATAGAGTAAGAAATAAAAACATGGAAATAGCAAATGACTATCAATGCCGAAGTCCAAATATGTTTAAATGCATTTTTATTGCTGTAAAAGTCGGCACTGTCAAAAGACGTCAGCAGTCTATAGAATTCCATGCGCGTTGACGTCGGCAGTGAAAGTGTTAAAATGATACATCATTACAACAATAGGCTACTGCAATACACGTTAATTAACTTAAGGAGGGAAGAATGTTTCTACCTTTCTGGAAGAACTTGCAAATCCGTGGGAGCCGCTTTATGATTTGGTCAAGCATGACAGGCTTAATATCAGTCACAGAAACCTTGCAAATGGGGCACATCCGGTTGGAGCGGGTCTTGCAAGCCAGGCAGATTCCGTGGCCGTTGAGGCAGACCCGGGCCGAACGAAGAGGTTTGTGACAACTATAGCATTCTGCTGCACTGTGGATATACTTGAGAGCCTCAAACAACTCTGTACAGTTGTATTCAATCTAGCAACACATTAATATCTGGTCAACATCAAAACCCTTAATAAATCTTGATCTAAACTAAGAAGGCAATAATATTCACACTCCATTACCATAAATAAAATTAAAAAATCATGTGCTTAACCATAGTTGTGACAGTGATATCACTTTTTAAAGAGAGCTGTTATTCTCTCTTTTCATTACTGTTTAAGCTGACGCCATTTCAATGCTTGATGTATTTGAAAATAAAGAATATTTGTATAGGATAAACAGTTTTTTTTAAATCATACAAAATAAATTTAACTATGGCAATTATAATCTATATATATATATATATTATATGAATTGCTGTTCGTTAGACTCGCTAAAACTCGAGAATGGCTGGACCGAGTTGGCTAATTTTGGTCTCAAATTATATGTGGGAGTCCAGGGAAGGTTTAAAAGGTAAGTAAATATGATGAAAATGCTAGGAATTTAGGAAAACCAACAATTTTGTTTTCCCTTAAAAATAGGGATGGTCGATTATTATTGATTTTCGATGATCATTGATGTTGGACAGTAACAAAATTGATTTTGCATTATTTAAAACATTGTTACATGTATTTCTCGAATTAAAAAATTTCTTCCCATGAGGATGACGTGAAGTTTGCAAAAAACACTGATGTTATCAATTAACTTTGAGGTTTAGAGCTCGATAAACATCAAGTATCAATGTTTGGCTATTGATTAAATAATGTAAATGTGACAAAAGTGTTAAATATTTTTTATATACACAGACAAGATAACGCAAGTATGTTAACAAATTGACCACTAAACCATTCAAATCAATAAAATTAATTGAAAATGAATACAAAATTCTAAACTGCAATGATAATAAAAGGAGCCGAAAGCCAATTTGCATAAGCATACATCCTGGTTTTCACAATCTGGAAATCGATAGAGGGATTTCTGAGGTAAAAATATGAAAAAAAATACATTTTTTGTCAGATTAATGTTCAGTAAAAGTCGGATAACCATATACTGATACTAAAAGAGGTGACTTTTAGTCTTTATCTAATAGTCTGACGGTGATATAACTATTATTTATGTGTCTTACGCTTTTGAGTGAAAACTAGATGACATATGACATGAAAAAAATATACTGTTTTATAATTTTATCTTTTTTTATATCCTTCAAAAAACAAAACATACAAGTGGATTTCAAGTAAAAACCAGGTTGCATGTTTATAACATTTAAATGGGCTTTCAGCTCCTTGGTTCACATTTTACCAAAAGGTAAATTATTAATAATTAGTTTCTAAACAAGCATGCAATCTTATATTAATTATAATATAAGCAAGTTTCAGTTAGAACTGTTACATATCAAAGGGGGTGTTGCTATATATAAACACAATAAGCTAGCCAACAAAACTACCACTCTTAACCTAAATATAGTGTAGAAATGGTATGTGAGGTGACTGGAATAACAATAAAAATAAGTAATAAAATAGACTTACAAATACTGGGCTATTATAGACCACCAAATGCCAATATTGAGACAACACTCCAAGTTTTAGATGACACTATAACAGAAGTACACACAAACAACTCCTACATCATTGTCACAGGAGATATCAACATTGATAACCTTACCAATAACAGAGAACGAGCTTCATTAAATCTAAATGAACTTTTGGCCTTATATGACCTTAGAAGACTTACCCTGCCACCAACGAGAGTCACAGCCACCTCTAACTCCTCTATTGACATTATCTGCACTAACCTCCCTCCAGGTAAACTAAATGTAGAAGTCTCTAACACCGGTCTCTCAGATGATACCTGTTAATACTGCACAGTTGATCTTCCTGAAATACTTGACAACTCAACATCTTCAACATATAGGGATACAAGGTCAAGAAATCTAAACAACCTAAAACACCCCTTAGCCACAGAAACTTGGGAAAATGTGACACAATCAAATGACACTGATGACATAAAGGAATAAATAAAGGAAAAATAAATAAAGGAATTTTCATTTCATTTTCATTTCATGACGCTTATGACAATTTCCTTATCACCTTTACTAGGGCCTTAGATGTTGCCTGTCCATTCAAAACGAAGAAACATCACTCTAAAAGGAATACATACCACAACAAAGAAGCCTTGAGCTTACAGAAAGAATTTATTAAAGCGCAGGATAAGTTCAATCTCACAGGAAGAATAGAAGATGAGACTGAAGCAAACCGGAAGAAGAAAGCTTATGATCTAAAACTCTGGGAGGAGGCCAATGCAGGCTATATAAATCAAGCTAACAATAAAACAAAAGCAATCTGGGAAATTATAAATAGAGAAAGAGCTGCTAAAAACCAAACAACAACAGGCCTGAATCATTTAAAAATTGATCAAGAACAAGAAACCGACCCAAATAAAATTGCTAACTATCTTAACGCCTTCTTTGTTAATATTGCTGACAACACCCTAAAATAACAACAAATATCAAATGACAACATAGTATATAACCCACTTTACAACATAGAAACCATAATGACAGAGATGGCTCCTACCACAGTAAAGGAGATTAAACAAACAATCCACTCACTAGCAAGTAAAATCTCCTCTGGATTGGACAAAATGTCTTCCAAAATAATAAAATTTTGCGAGGCTGAACTCTTAAGACCAATACACCACATCACTAACGTATCCTTTATGCAAGGCAGATTCCAGAAAAACCTAAAACTGGCCAAAATATATCCTAAATATAAACTAGGAAATAAAGACGAGGCCACAAACTACCGTCCCATCTCACTACTACCGACTGTATCTAAAGTAATACAAAAAATAACTATCTAGACTCCTCACTCACCTGCAAGCCAATAATCTCCTGTCAAATAAACAACATGGTTTCAGAAAAGGAAGATCTACAGTAACTACAATAATGGACCTAGTTGAATTTATTATAGACAACTTAGAAGAAGGCAACACCATCACCAGTATCTTTCTAGACCTGAGTAAAGCCTTCGACTGTCTTGGCCATAACCTAATCCTAGCCAAACTGTAATCTCTTTGCATTCAACAGTCAGCTCTGAAATGGTTTGAGAGTTACTTGAGTGAAAGATACCAAGTTGTGGAGGTCAAACAGAGATGAAATGGAGACACCTGCACTGTCAAGTCTGGAAGGCTCCCAGTGACTCAAGGTGTTCCCCAAGGCTCCGTCTTAGGGCCAATCCTATATATTTTATTCACAAATGACTTGCCAAATTTCTTGGAAAACTACACAAATTCTATTATGTATGCAGACGATACTGTTCTGCTATCTGCCCAAAAGGATGTTGAACAGCTGGAAATTAACTCCTACATCTCATTTAATATGGTCCAACAATATTGCAGATACAATGATCTAGTATTAAACAGCTCCAAGACTAAGCAAATCACTATAGGAACTAATAAAAACTATGTGTCCAAACTCCCTGACCTCCAAAAAGCAGAAGACATGAATTATTTAGGAATAACAATAAATGATAATTTGACTTGGCCAAATCACACTGTCAATTTATGCCTAAAGCTAAATTCATCTCTATATGCCTTACGACGAACCCATGCAACTAGCAACCTTGAATCCACTAAAATAGCGTACTATGCGCTATTTTAAAGTCATCTTAGGTATGGAATAGCAGGATAGGGAAGCACAACAAAACTCAACCTTTCCAAAGTCCTTAAGTAAAAAAAAACCAATACGTTTAGTGGACAACCTAGGACCCAGAGAAAGTTGTAGAGCTATGTTTAAAGAATTGAAAATACTTACGGTAACATCCCTTTACATAACAGAAACAATATTGTATTGCCTAGCAAGAGACCTTCCTCGAAATGGTGACCTCCTTGAACATAATACAAGACATGGTCAAGACTTCCCACTAACTCTTCACAGAACAGCTTTATTTGAGAAAAAAAACCTACCTACGCTGGGAAGAAACTCTTTAATGCTCTGTGAGAAGAAATCAAGAATAATCTATATAATCTCAAGAAAATGAAGACAGTAATGAAGAACTGGCTACTGCAGAGAACCATCTATACGATAGAGGAATTCTACTCTTGGGAGGCAACTCAATCAAGACCACTAATACTTTTTATAATAAGACTTAAATAATAACTATGTACATGTATATCTTATTTTCATTGACGCTACTTGTAATCTTAAAGATTGTCAACAAATAATTTCTGATTTCTGATAAATACTTTTTCAGCATATTATGTAAAAATAATAAAGAAAACTAATTGCATACATACTAGGTGTAAAAAATATTAATATTATGAATTTTTTTTAATATCAACAAAATGGGAGGGAGGGACATGGTTTGAAATTTCTGTTGTTTTTATGATCTAGAATAACCCAAAATTACTAAGTATAATGTACGAAGCATGTTTTTTAAGTAAGTACAAAAATCAAAACGCACACTTTGACCTATACCTGAGATTGTCCATGGTCACTAACAACCCAATCTATCAATAACAAAACTATGAGTGTAATAAAATAAATGATGGTCCATGCCAAGTTATTTGTTGCTGGTAAACACTTATAATACTTAATTCTCTGTTTATAAATAATAACAGTAGTGAATCTTGTTTTCACTGTATATTTAGTACCATTGAATAATCATTATTTGTATTGGTTGCAAATATTTATTTTACAAACAAAACACTGCACTTGGTACAAAACTTAATTATAAATAACACACGATCAATTGTGAGTAAACATATAAAAGTACCAAGCATCAACATTCATCAGATACAACCTCATTGGAATGAATTAGCTTTTTTTTTTAATATTAATTTGTAGTTGTGTTATTACGTAAAAAGTATAACAATTTTTTGTACAATAATCCAGGGGTGCATGAATCAATTTTGCTTTTGATTTGAATTATCTTTTAGCGACCTTATAATATATGTTGAAATATTGTTAAAGGGTTGGTAACATTTCGCTACAGTGTACTACTGTATTGAACATAGCAAAATACCAGAAAGATTCAACTAGATCATAAAAACTTACTAAGTTACTTACTACAGGTGGCTTTTATTTATAATACAAACTTCCAAATACTTTATCAAAAGCATCAGTGTTATTACTGGAAAATAGCAACAAATATGTGGGAGAAGAGGATGTTTGATAATTTCATAGTAATAATAGGCTGTATAATAATAGTTTAAGTATGTGTCTTCAGAAGATAACACAAAATAAATTCAATAAAAATAACCTAAAATAAAAAAAAAGCTTGCTACAAGATCTTTTGTTATAAAAATTAAAAAAAAAAATATTGTGTAGCTAAATTTTTTATACATTTGTAGTATAACTGTTAATATTTTATTTTTACCATTTTGATTGTTTGATAATTTCTTTTCTATATTTCATTACAATCACTGTTCTGAGAAACATTTAAAATGTATTGCAAAATATACATTAAATATACATTGTATATACATTAAATATACATTGTATGTGTGTGTGTATATATGTATATATGTATATGTATGTATATGCATGTATATGTATGTATGTTTATATATATATATATATGTTTGGATAAATAAACTTTATTGGTAAAATAGTAGTAGTCTATAATACTTTGAACAATTAATTGTAAACTGTTAATTACTAAGCATAAATTATGTTAAACTAATTAATGTTATTTTGACCCTATTCAATGTACAGTGTGCATTTATTATTTACTTGAATAAAGTATTTATTGATTGATTGAGCCTGCTGTACTGCCAGTTATCTTGATTTTATCCCAAAAGAACTATGTTAAACTTTATATGCTTTTACGCTGTTATTTTTAGTTGTAGAATTATAAGGAATGTCTCATTTCTTAAATAATATTAAACAAATCAAAATTATTCTATGGGCTATTCATAAAAACCACAAATTTTTCTGTATTTATTCAAAACATTCAACAAGTATTTATTCTACAAGAAAAACTAAAAAGTCTTTATATGTGTATTGCTTGTGTCTTTAAAATTAAGACATTGACCAAAATCAAGAGTTTACAAATGTTTGAAGTTTAATATAGTTCTTATGGATTAAAACCCAAGATTGTTTCACCAAGAGAGTTGGCTTTTAAACCTTATGAGATCTATGCCTCTGCCATGAATATTCGGATTTCTCCATCTTATATCTCAACGTTTACAAAATGTTCACTTCTAAAAGAATAAAAAAAAAATAAATACTAAAAACTATGCAAAGTAATGACAATCAATGATACTAAAAGAAAACCAGCCTTTTCAAATTTGAATTTTCTTAACCACAATTTCTCCAGGACCAAATAAAACAATTGTTACGGTTACTGCAAGAAGAAAACAAATCAACCCTGTCCTTAAATACTCAACCAAAAACATTAGCACTAAAATAAATACTCAAGAAAACTACTTGATGTAATCTATCACAAATAACCTAGAGCAAGTAGACTGCAAAATAAAAGGAAACAAACCAATAGAGTGCATTATTATACATGGCAAAAACTAGTCTTACCATAAAGTACACACTTGGGAACAAACTTGCTCCAAATACAAACTGGCCAACAAAAATTAATTTAAAAATGGACATATATACAATCTGATAACATTGAAATTCTAAACACTGTTGGCTCTAAGGAACAGCTTATCCAAAACAGAGAAATATATTCACCAATTACAGCTAGACCTAAGCAGGGGAAACATAATAACAGTAAATAATATGGATTAACCTTTTTTCAAATAACACTGTTATAATTTAAATATATGTAACTGTATATACAGATAATATATCTGACAGAGGAGAACCCATCTGTCTCACTTTTAAAAAAATTTCCATTCTACTGGAAATAATTTTGTTTGGACTTTTTTCAACAGTGCAGTTCATTCATGTATAGCTTCAGGTAGCTTGACTTAAATTGATCTATAGATTGTGTTTGTGTAATTCACTTGTCAATTTGTTGTTTTAAGCACTAATACTTCAATTATTTGTTTCAAGTTTATTTTTGACGATGGAAGGATTGTGAAGGAATCAAGATTTTTCTGGACATTTGCCATAGTTCAGTGAAACAAAATATCAGTAGTTAACACTACATTTCGAGATCTGCAATCTGATCTCTTCTTCAGGTAAATAACTAACCTAATACATAATTACAAACTAGGTTAAAATAAACAAATCATACCAAAGCGTTGTGGCACGCCTAATTCAGGAATCACAACCAACATGTTGTGTGTGAACTTCACTGACTCTAAACATGCACTTAATAAAAAACTATACACAATCATTAAAACTGAACTACAGAATACAGGTCACAATATGTCTGTATTTGTCTACCAAACACCTACGACTGACCAGAGGCCAATAGCAAATGACAATCGTCATAGCAGAAAGAAACAAGATGGCGGAAATAAAAAGGAAGGGGGACAGAAATGGGCCTTTTTTTTTATTATTATTATTGGTTCATGCTAGATGAACTTCTTAAAACCATATTGTGACTCCGCATTGATTTATTACAAATATCTGATCCGTTTGATACTTTTGGTTTTCTTTTTAGTTCATTTTTTAGAATTGGCAACCAAAGCGGCCTAATCTCGACTGATGGTTGACTGATTGGTTGGTCAATTTATAATTTATAATGTATGTTGCCTCTATTAATTTCCTTTTGAAGAAATGTGGTTCCTGATGTATTACGTTGGCTTCATCCAAATTCATATGATGGTCTTCGGACCAACAATGATGTGCATTTTTTACTTTTCTGTGAAACTTTTCTCGTGTTTTCTTTGTGCTCTTTTACACTTACATTTAATGGTCTTTTTGTCTCGCCTATGTATTCCCTATTGCAACTACATTTTATACTGTAAACATAGTTTTTCGAATCCTGTGTGCCAATTTTTGGTTTTGTTTTTACGAGACTTTGTCTAAGAGTATTGCGTGTTTTAAACATAGTTCTAATGTTGTATTTTCTGCCTACTCTTCTAATTTTCTCAGATAATCCCGGCATATAAGGGATTGACATAAACGCAAATTTATCACTATTCTGTTTTTCTGACTCAGGAATGAGTCTTCTGGTTCGTTTGCACTTATTTATTACTAATTGAGGGCAACCATTGTCTCTAAGATTCGATTCAATTTTCATAAATTCTTCTTTTAATCCATCTTTATCTGAGCATAAGCTCTTTTGCTCTATCAAATAATGAGTAGGCTACTCCTTCTTTGACAGATTTTTGAAGGTTAGATTGATAGTTTAAATATTTTCCTGTGTGTCTTTTCTTCCGAAAAACAGTTGTCTTAAGGACATCCCTATCTCTTATTACACACACATCCAAAAAGGGAAGCTTGTTTTGAACTTCCACTTCCATTGTGAGGCGGATGGAAGGAGAAATACTATTAATGTGATTCAAAAAATTATTTAATTCAGTGTCTTCATGAGGAAAAATAACAAAGGTATCATCCACATACCTCCACCAAATCTTCAGTTTGAACTGAGTTGAAGCCAAAGCTTTTCGCTCAAATTCCTCCAAAAAGATATTGGCGAAAATAGGAGACAATGGAGAATCCATTGCCATCCCCTCACCTTGCCAATAAATTTTATCCTCTAACTCAAAATAATTGCATTGGATGCATAGTTCTAACAGTTCCATCGTCAAAAATAAACTTCAAACAAATAATTGAAGTATTAGTGCTTAACACAACAAATTGACAAGTGAATTACACAAACACACAATTAAAATGTACATCATTTTACTTAATGGAAAAACTACAAAAGGCTTGATTTCTTAAGAATTTGGTTTTAACTCAGCAAGGAAACAAAGCAGGAATTCCTAATACACTCAATAAACCATTCAAAACAACAATACCTCAAGCTGTTATACACATTTTAAAATGTAATCATTAATTACAACAACAAAAATCAAATCAAAATCACATTTATTTCCACAAATTACTGGAAACATAGATGTAAATATTTTTTTTATTGAAAACTAAAAGAAGTAAATTAAAAATTAAATCTTAAAAATGCAGCAACAATAAATAATAGTAAACATAAAATTTGATGACTACAATTTCCAAGAATGTTGATAAAAGCCATATGGTAGACAGCTGGCATTCAACAGCTTTGCTGACATGTAAACTTGAGCACATTCCATACTTGGTCAACATCTGCTGTTTTTCAGCTGCACAGTGGTCGTTTATTACTCAAATAATAAGCTTCATGTGTATATATATATATATGAATAAACTCTTTATAAGTTTTTTACGTCTCAGCATACTTCTTTAGACGTAAAATTGTATAAATATTTACAAAAGTTGAATTATTAAAGTAACTAGTTAAATAGAAAATATAAACAAGAAAAAATAACTTTAATTGAATAAATAATAAAAATAAGCGCCAAACATGTCACAGTTGAGAGTTATCAGTAGTTTGTTGCTCCTGGCTTGCGCAAGCGTACGATATCTGTAAAATGATCATGCTCGCTTATCCGTTGATGGATTTCGTTGGAAAAAGTATTGTTGGAATTGTTATAAATATAGCAAAATCGTTGGTATATTGTAAATTGTTATAACTGATAGCTAATAATAGCTGATGCCTATCAAAAGACAAAATTTTTGCTGCTCCTAGCTTGTTCAAGCGTACCTTTAAAATTGTCATGTTCGCTTACACATTGACGGATTTTGTTAAAACAAGTACTGTTGGATTTTTAATAAAATTTTTCGGATAGTTGACACCAAATTACAGTTTTTATAACTATACTGGTTTTTTGCTATGACTTTAAACATTTTAAATAGACACCATTTTGTTAATATTAAAGAAAATAACACCGTTTTTTATTTTTATCTGATCTATTCAAACCTACAAAATTAAGTTTCTTTAGTTTAACGAGTTGTAGAGATAATAATTTTTCACAAAAAATACAAAATAGTGGCTAGCCGCCAAACGAGATATTTCTTTTTGTATATTTATATAACATTTTTGAAGTGAAAACTTCTTTAGGCGCGTTGAGCGTTTTGGTAGAGGGTAAAATTCTCGGTTCGCGTCACCGACATGCTAATGATACTAACCTGCATGAAAAAGTCAGTCTCGCTGTGTTTTTTAAACCGTAGACTTGGCCGCGGACTACTAACCTGCATGAAAAAGTCAGTCTCGCTGTGTGTTAAAACTGTCCCGGCGGAGTATGAAAACAGACTGCGAAAATCAGTGACCTTTACGGCTTCCTCTTGCGATTTAAAAGTGAAGCCAATGTCGTACAATTCTGTAAGATGCGTCAAATTAAAGCTCTTAATATTGGCAATCTATTGGTTACATTTTTAAATATTAAAAAAATTTCGAAATAATTTTGATTATTGTTTACATTTTACATAGCGTTTACAATGACAAGAAAAAAGTAGTAAGCGAGGATTTTTTTTATTTTTTTGTCAGACAAAATTTGTCAGCGAGAAAGTTGTGTGAAAATAGATGAATATTTTTTTTTGTAATTTATCATTCTTTTATTGGAAGTTTAGTTTAGCCTGTAGTAGCGTATGAAGTGATGAGTGAACGTTTCTGCCGGAACTGTAGTTGGCGCATTGGCTCACTGATACCGTATTAACTCAATAAATTAGTTTATTGTGTAATAAAAATACCTTTACGAAAGAACCAAGTTAATTTAACTAATTTATTAGTTTTAAAAATATTGTGGGTTTAATTGTTATTGCAATTATATACTTTATCCGTAGCAATAACTGTATTATTTACAACGGTGTTCAACTCACTGTTGTTCACTCGGTGTTTACTCACTTGTGTTCTATGTTTAACTAACTATTAATATTGAGCAATTACAACATATTTTTTATACAGATAAATGAATAATGAAAACAACGAATATATTTTTAAACATTTTTAATATTTGTACGAATATTTGTATTTAAAATTTAGCATTATTCATTTTAATTATGTTTTTAATATTTAACCTCTTCATCATGAAATGAGTATTATTACGGTATAAGATTTATCTTACTAGCGTGGTAAAATATATTTCTAGTTATTTGATAATATTTTTTCGTGGATTTTAAAATTGGAAAATTAAAAACGCGTCACATTTACAATTACAGATGTACTGCTACTATAACGTATTGTTAATTATTCTCAACTTAATAGTTCCGTTTTCACTTCTATCGGCAGTCCCACGACTGCTACTGTTTTTTGTGTGAAATGAGGAATACTAGAACCCACAGAAATTTGACACCTTTTTGTGAACACCCTGCACCCTGTATATGTGTGTGTGTATGTATGTATGTATGTATGTATATATATATATATATATATATATATATATATATATGTATGTATGTATATTATATATTTTTAATTATATTTATCTATATGTATAAAATAAAAAATATCATGTTGATTTCAGAGATATAATATAGTTTACACGTTTAAAGTATATAGTTTTATTTTAAAGTTAAATTGTGTAAAAAATGTTTTTGTTTATTCTTTTTGTGAGCTTTGATTTATATTGCATTTCAAGTATATAAAGAAAGAATTTGAAATGCAAAAATTATATCCTAAACTTACATTCTTTAGATTAATATATTTTATTTTACTTAAAAAGTGCTCTATAAATACAGTAGAACTTTCATAGCAAGTCGAGAATTTGGGAAATATTCACGTTATTGTGGGACTCTTCTAGTTGAGGTTCATGCTACTAAGACTATATCGATGTGCTATAGAGAACACATTGATTTTTACAGGGCGAATAAAAATTCAGCACACCCCCTCCTCTATTTTGTTCTTAAGTTTATATAAGGAGATTTCCTTTGGGTAGTGGTGCAATGTGGAAAGGAAGTTTCATTTGGTGATTTTGAACATTTTTTGTGTTCCCAAAAAATGCAGGAGTATGGGGGCAACTCAAAAAAATTTAAGTGTAAGCCCCTCTTAAGTGACCCCTCATTTTGAATAGTAAAAAACAACTTAAGGAATGGTGAAAACCAGATATCACTATCTCCTTTCTATACAAAATTATAGGTCGTCAAAATTTTAATTGAGTTCACACTTACATTTCTGTTGTTAAAGTTACTGTATCCGTGGAAACCAGTTCATTTTTTTGTGTTCTGAATCAGTTAGGATTGCAATGGATGAAGGACCCAATCAAGATTAGATAGTTTATTTGCAAAGCTTGACCGGGCTTTCCTGGTTCGAACTACGGTTTAGTACAAACAAATCCCTTTTAATTCAATCTCAAGTCCCGTCTTTCCTTTAATCTCGTCAGAACAGGTCATACTTTTAGAGTGGTTGTTATCTAGTGGTATTATTGTTTGGTTACGGTTTCATGAAGTGTTTAGAGAAATTTGTGTGTGTTTTAGTATTATTACAGTTATTGATTTTGAATAACTTTGTCATTCTTACTTTTAAATAATATTCTCAAATTATTACTGCCTACGAGTAACAATGCCCATAGTCAAGATGATAAAGTAAAAAGAATATTATTATATTCAGGGCTTCGAATGAAAATTATCATGAGGCAGAAAGGCGGGTTAATGTTTTACCTGATACACCTGTGACAAGAAAATACTTAAGAACTTTAGTAAATAAGTTTTGAGTATCTGGATCTATTTCAGATGCTCCAAGTTCAGATCAGCCTCCTTTAGGAGAAGACAGAGTTTTAAATTTTAGCAATTTATTGAATATCTACAGCAGTCCACCAGATTGGTAGCAAATCTTGGTGACTTTTCCCAAGGATCTGTGGTACACTTACTGAAAAAATTAATTTCAGCTTGTGTAGTAGACTTGGTACACTTGTACATGAGTCGATCCAAACTGAGTCTACAATTTTGTGAGAAAAAAGAAGCACTAATATCTTCTACTCATCCATTGTCTGTTCAAAAAAATGTGTTCAATGAAGAGTGCGGTTTTTCATCAATGGGACTATAAACAAACACAACTTCAGGTACTGGAACACAGAAAATCTCCTTTGTGAATCCTGCACCCAATGACCAGAAAAAGTAAATGTGTGGGCTGGGATTTTTGGAAATCACATGTTAGGACCATTTTTTATTAATAGGAATCTTAATGGAGAATTGTATTTGCAAAAGTTACAAAAATTAATTTTCTCCCTCGACAATAACTATTGCTATTAAGGAAAATGAACATAAATTTTAAAAAGACATTGTTTGCTTCCAGCAGGATGGTGCCCCAACATATTTTCACCGTGCTGTACATTTCCTCACTAACAAAATCAACTACGTGGTCAGTGGATTAGTAGGCATGATATAACAGAATGGTCTGCACGGTATCTGGACTTTACAGCCATGGGGTCACACTTTTATTCTATGAGGTCACATTAAATCCATAATTTAGAAAACACCAGTAGAAAACGTTGCAGATTTAAGGAACAGGATTGTTGAGGCTGGCAACCAAATACTTTTTAAAACATGAGAGAGGAGCTCACCCTAGCTTTTCTCAATTTTAAATAGTAGACAGACTTCAGTTTAAACATTTGATTTAAGTTGGCAAAGTGGAGTTACATTTAAAAAATTGTTCTGGTAACTCTGGCAATTATTTTGGTTGGGAAAGAGATGGCGATCTATAGTTTTCACAATTCTTTAATTTTTTTATGCTCTTCAAAATGAGGGGTCACTTGCAAGTAGTTTACATTTAATATTTTTTAGTTACCCTCAAACTCCTGCATTTCTGGAGGACACAAATATTTTCAAAATCAAATGAAACTTCCTTTTCACATTGCACCACTACCCAAAGGATATCTTATTAAATAAACTTTAGAACAAAATAGAAAGGAAAAAGAGTCCTGAATTTTTTTACTCACCCTGTATAAACTCTATAATACCAAGTGTGTTATGGAAAACCCTTGTTAACAAGATTTGTTTACAAATATGCATCTACAGTAATGTAGTGTACAGTACATTATTATTTTAACAAGTAATTAAAACTCATCACTTAACAGAAAATTTGTTTATTTGTTCAATACTATGCTATAATAGTTACAAAGTAATACTATAACAATTATAGATGAAAATCAAAACACAAAAATAAAAGCTTAGTAATATTAATTTAAGTCTTTACCAAACCTAATGTACTGTATTTTGTAAAAACCCAAATACAGATCACTGAACTGAATTTACAGTTTACTTTTAAAATCTTTAAACCACCACATTTTGTAAAGGATAAAGCTTTTGAAATGCGGTTTGTGGCATACTTCTTTGCTTGACTAGCCCTTTACAACTTTGTGCATATTAACCTATGCTTACAGTAAAAATGTGCTACTGACTCCACTTGGAACGTTCCCATAGAAGAATAGCAGAACACTGAATACATCTTAAAAAGTAAGTGTACAATAATCATGTGTGAAGTTTTGTAGCTTCATCTGATATGGTTAAGCCATTCTTGAATTTGCACATAAGATCAGTATTGAAACTTTCAAATCCTAAACCGCCATTTGGTTTAGGATTAACCTTTTGAGGTCTAAATTTGTGGCATGATGTTCTACTAATTAAGACCTCTAAAATGGTATACACATCATCAACCTATGCTTACATTTAAGGTTTTCCGCAGACTCCTTATGTGCCATCGCTTTCAGGTGGTGAAGAGCTACTGACTGCATGAAAAAATTCAATTTTATGCCTTATGTCAATTTACACAGTTTTATTGTTTTACTTTTATGATTACAGGAGATATTAGATCGTTTCAATACTTTTAGGTACCCAATTAGTTTAAACCAGGACATATTTTCTCCTGTGTGCAGACTTTACACACCTGCAGTGAAAAACAGGCTTTCTTTTTCCAGTAAAAAAAAAAAACAACACGTGTGGTAACAAAGTTTTGGAAACACTACCTATTACGATTAAAAATGAACTGAATCAGAAGGAGTTGAAAAAGGTATTGAAATTGTTCTGTTGAATAACCCTTATGAATTATAAGTAATTCTAAATAGGCTATAATAAATAATAACATGTAATTATTTGTATTTAATGTTTTACACTCTTTATGTACATGATTTGTGCTGAGTAAATAAAGACATTTTGACTTGACTTCACTCAAGATAAATTTATTTTTAAGTATAATATACATTTCAAGTGCACAAAACAAAGATAAGACAATCGTGGAAGGAATGTTATCACAGACTACGCTTTGTGGTGACTAAACTGTATACTAAACATTAGAGTGGCAATCAATGTTTGACAGTGATAAGTTCACGTTTGCTTTGACTGACTTGATTACAAAGTACGTGGATAGTATAGAACTTTATGGTTATAGCATATCATAAACTAATTTTCAGCGATCGAGTAAAAGATGTACAGTATTATCGACACTTGAGATTCTTCGGCTAACACAACTTAATTTAATAAACAAATTGAGGACTGTATGATGTTAAAATACTTCTCTCTTGAAAATATATTGGTATTTATGTCATTAAGGAGAAAGTATGAAATTTTAGTGGAAAGAGCATTTACAGCACTGCTGGGTTGACTGATTAGAGTAGTTTTAACATTTACCTTTTCAACCAACACGTTTTGTTCCTGTATTGAAGAAATAAATTAATAATTATAACATTTTCTTTAAAAAGATAACCTAGCCAGAAAACACAGTCTCTATCCAGATGATTGTTTTGAGGTTCCAAAATATACACAAACATTGTTCAATAAATCAGTTTTTTTTTTATTTAGCTTTTGCTCAGAATATAGACTAGAGCTTTAAAGTTTAATTTTATAAAAAAAAGTAGACTGTATAATGTTACATATTTTTCTCTTTTTAAAATATCAGTATTTGTGTCATTAAGAAAGTATGAAGTGTTGGTTGAAAAGGAGGGGTAATTTGGTTCTTGATTGTAAGGAAAATAAGATTTTTTTCTTACACATTCTATTTACCAAACACTCATACTTATCTGTTACTCAATAGACAACTATTACAGATTGTATTTACAAAAAAACATAAAAATTATACTAACATTTACAGAACTACTTGCTTTACTGATTGGAGTATTTTTATCCTTCACTTTTTCAGCCAAAACATTTTGTTCCTGATTTGAAGAAACCATTAGTATCTAAAAACATCTTCTTTAAAAGATTTCAAATAAACTATAAAATACATTAAACGTGTTCAGTATACCAGTACAGTATTATAGGGCATTTAACATTCTTTGGCAAACACACTTTTTACACTTCAAGCATGGCAAGTGATTTTCACTGCTGTTTACAGTGTTTACCAATCCACAAACTTGAGGGTCTCCTTTTTTGTAAATTAGAATCACCTTAGCAATCTGTGATATGTGGGAAAACTTTCCTGTAATTAATAATATGCATTAATGGTTTTTTTTTTAAATATTTCTTGGCTCTTTTTGTAATTACCACTGGTATTTCATCGAGACCTGCTGAATATTTATTTGCAAATTAAGAAATAATTTGTTCAATTTTATCGTTCATTACTTGACAGAATCTAAACTTTCAAAAATTATGCTTTCTGCATAGATTTTTTAAAATAAATTAAGGCTTTTGCAAACTCTTATCTATATTGTGAGATATTTAACTATCAACTATATCTATGAAAAACTTTGCACACCTCAGTAGGATTATTTTTTACAGTAAATTTTTTTATCAATTATAACAAAATTATTATTTAATACTTTTTTAGTTTTACCTGCTTCCAAAATTGATTAAATTCAGGTTGTTCTAATAATGTCGGAAGAGGGTTTGATTTTGTTGTCAAAAACTGTTTTTTAGCTTCCCTGAAGTTCTGTTTTTTGTTCAAAGTTTTTTATTTTAAAAATTTTTGTTTTCTCTCATAATCATCTGAAATCCATTATTTAAAAAAATCTTAACATGTTTTAAAATAGACACTTTGGGCATACTAAAATTAAAATAATATAAAAAATATCATGAAATATGCTGTACTTATCATTTAAATTAGAGAAACACACATCAAACCAATTATCAGATTCTAAAAGTTTTTAAAATATTTTAATATTACTTTTATTAAATTTTCTTACTTTCTCTCTATTTCCTGTGTTTATACAAATATTGCTGACATTACCAAACCTTCATCAATTGAACATCATGGTCAGATTGCATTTATGACCTTTACAAACTTTTTCAATATTTGTTATGAAATTGTCAATTGACGGTACTGATGTGCTAGTGACACGGGTTGGGAATCAACTATGTAGTATAAACCATGTTGAGATAATTATGTTTCTAAAACCTTTTAGTGTCAAATTCTCATTCAAAGTAATAATGTTAATATTTTATGCTGACTGTGGAGGATTTGTATTTTGTACATAATTTGTTTGTTGGAATTTTGGAACTCCAGGGGAACATTTATCTTTCATTGAACTTAGTTCAAGTTGAGTACACTTATATGAGAGAGCATTTGTTTGAAAATTTAGGTTTAAAGTCCAATGTTGTATTTCCTGTCGCATTTTTGGTGTTATTGTGATTATTCAGTTTCTTTTCAATACTTGGGGGGAGGGAGGGGTGGAAGTAGAAGAGTACACTTGTATTCTTTGTAGGTGATGAGGTGGTTTTCTAACCTAAATTTTGTGAATTACTTTTGTGTTTTATTTTGACTAGCCTTTTTTAATTTCTTTAATGGCTTTAGAAAGATGATCATTTTTAATAGTTTTATTTATTTGAAGAATTGTTCTGTTTTCCTTGTATGGAGTCACCTCACTAGGCCTATAAACACCTTTCACGTTTGTAAAGTAAAAAATCACATTAAAAACATTTTATTTTCTTTCTAGTTCAACAGTTTCTATTATTCCTGGCCAAGCTGAATGTCCTCTAATTTTTTCCATGGCTTAATTAAATGTTCTGTTTTCCATTATTATAATTTTCTTTAATGATTTAATTATTCATGTCATAATATTATAAGAAGATTGTTATTCATATCATAATATTATAAGATTAATGTATAGTAAAATATAAATTAGTTTTAATTATTTCAATAGTTTTATTATTTAAAAATTATTTTAATAATTGTCAATAGCAAATATTATGAAGAAATATACATGAAGAAATGAAATAAGATGTTGAAACTTCACTGTCAGAAGTATTGTGAGTTTGCAACAGAGATAGCAGTTGTTTGTTTACATTAGTGATTGACAACAGAAAGATAACAACCAAAGCTTCAGTAGATCTCTAATCTCTACAGCTAATTGGCTGGTGGCACTATAGACTTGAACCAGGAAATGACTACTGCAGTCAATTACAGGCCTTCACATCATCAATATTCTTGAAATTAAAATTAGCAATCAATACACAACAACAACCTTCTGAAGTTCTCAATTTGTATAAAGATTTATATAAACAAAAAAAAAAAATATTATACTTACATTTACAGCACTAGCTGGTTTACTGGTCGGAGTAGTTTCATCCTTCACCTTTTCAACCATGTTTTGTTCCTGTGTTAATGAAATCAATTAACTTAAAACTTAGTAACTAAAAAATTTTATTTAAGAGAATTCAAATAAATTATTAAAACGAATGAAAATAAACTATAAAATGCATTAAAATTGTTCAGTATACCAGTACATTAGTATGGGGCATTTAAGATTCTTTGGCAAACACACTTGAAAACTTCAAGCATGGCATGTTTATAGTGATTACCAATCCACCATACAAAGACACAGCAACAACTATACATTTTCGATTGTCCTCTGATACGGAATCAGTTATAAACACCAGTATAGTTACTTATTGATTATTCACTCTCAGTGTTTCAAGTTTTAGTATATGGTTTATTATTATTAGTGTTTTACTTTGTGCATTGTAAATAATGGCACATTTATCCAAACCAAACCTGAAAACACAGCCTTTACCCAGATGAATGTTTTAGGGTTCTAAAAGATAAACATTGTTAAATAAAAGTTTTTTTTATTTAGCATTTACTCAGCATATAGACTAGCGCTTTAAAGGTTAATTTTATAAAAACAATCAACTGTATAGTTTACATATTTTCCTTTTATTAAATATCAGTATTTATGTCATTAGGAAAGTATGAAGTGTTAATGGAAAAGGAGGGATAACAATTCAAATCTTGATTGTAAGGAAATTAATTAAAGATTCTATTCTCATACTCTATTTACCAATTACTCATACTTAACTATTTCTCAATAAACTAACTATTACAGATTAGATCTACAAAAACAAAAAAATAAATATACTTACAGTTTCAGCACTAGTTGGTTTATTGATTGGAGTAGTTTTATCCTTTAACTTATTCTTCACCTTTCCATATGACATATTTTGTTTCTCTGTGGAATAAATCAATTATAGTAACTTCATAATTTTCTAAAAATGCAAATAAATCATAAAAAAAATTTAAATAAGCCTTAAAATTGTTTTATATGATTTTTCTAACCTCCTTACTGCAATGTGTAAATATAAACATTTATTATCTACGTGTCTATGTATATAAGAGATAAATTTGAACTCTTAAATTATGATACACAGTAATTTGAATTTAATTCAAATATAATTCCAACCTTTTGCCAAGACTTTTTTCACCAAAAGTACAGGTTTTTTCAAAATTTCTTGTTTTGAATATAAAATTCATTCACACACACAAAAACTAAATAAAGTCTGGCTATCTTCCAAGATAAAAATTTCTTCCTATAATAAAAATTCTTCACAAAATAATTTTAAATCTTTTATACAAATCTTGATTAAAGACTATAATTACTATGTAACTTTGTTTTAAAAAGATGGAATTTTTCATAAAATTTTATTTTATCTATTTTTTTGTATTAAAAAAATTATTAAAATATATCAAAACTATAAAATTTATTCAATTTAAAATTTAAAAGGTTATAGTCCAATAGTTAAAAATCCAAATTAAAAAAAAAATTACCTGAAAATCTTCCAAACACGTAAGTTGCGTTTTAGCCAATATTAAATAGGAAATTTCTATTTTTAATATCTAAAATTTTCCAGACTCTCAAAAGTACCAGGAAAATGATTAATTATTTACAATGCAAAATTTAAAATAAAAGGTATGCACAGGCACACTAAATTCTTATATTTGGAAGCTTCAGATCTATTTTAAAGTGAACCAGTTCATCAGCTTGGGAGGGAAGAAAGGAGAGAGAGGGCTGCGAATGGAGGTGTAGGTAAGATGATCAGGCCCCACTGATTAAACATTAAACAAAAGAATCGAGCCAGTCCGCTAACATAACATTAACAGAGAGACAGTAAGACAAGTTTTGCATAATGAAATGATAAAAGTTTATGGAAAAATGGTTGCAAAAAAACACACTCAGGATCACAAAGATAATGGGAAAAACATTTGCTCTCACATCATGGACTGATTGAAAAACCGCCTGAATTGCTAAAAAATGTCAACGTGTGTGGTAAAACATGGATATACCAGAAACAAAGCATCAATCAACTAAGACTCCTGAATCTCCAAGAATGAAAAAAAAGTCCTAAAGAATAAATCAAAACTGAAGGCAATGTTAATCTTTTTTTAGACATCCAAGTGTTTGATCATAATTTAATGTGTTCTTGAAACCTTGTTGACATGATTCCACCATAAAAACAGGGAACCTGACTAGAAGTGTTCCTTGTGTCCCATCCACCAGCTGTTGTGGCAACCTGCTTGTCACAGTTATACAATTTTAAAAATTTAATATAGGTATTACCTCAGACTGATTTCGCACCGTTCTCCCGTTTTGTTAATTAAACCATGTGGGTTGCTTGTAGAGCCTTTATCTTTAATTTTACTTAGGTATCCAAAATCCTGGAATGATCATGGCATTGGAAATTTCAGGAAGTGCTGTTTCCCGGGCCGATTTTATTTTGTGTAACTCATTTGAGAGAGTATTATAGCCCTAAAGTTGCTCTTTTGTATATTATGTCACAAATAAATTAATTTGCCATTTGACTAGTCCCATAGGCAAAAGTGTTCAGTTCATAATGCTAAAAAATGATAGCAATTTATTCTTACCAACAAGGAGCCGTTTTAAGAGACTGCGCACATCTCTAAGCACAAATGAATAACAGTGCCACAGCTTGTAGCTTTTTTTTGCTTGAGGCAATGCTATCCAGATGATGCCACTGCAGTTAGCAAGCAGGGCCGTACTCAGACCGGATTTTTCAGACGATTTACCACGGACCAGGCCCCGCCACAAATCTATTTGAAGGAACAATATCTAAGGATAGCTCAATCTATAGCTATATAATGCTATTAGAGGCTAAATTTGTAATATCGTTTAAAGAAATTGTGACTATTACTTTTCAAATATTATCATGTTCAAACCCTCTACAGTGAATTTCTGTACTAATTATCAGGATAGGAGGGGATAAAGCAGTGTGACGGGTCTTGCGGTAGCTTGACATGATGGGGCCCGCCAAAGCTGAGTACGGCCCCATCATGTTAGCACTGCCCTGTTAGCAGGTCGCAGACAGTTTGTATTGCAATGGTGGGGAGGCAGGTTGTCAACTACTTGTGCAGGTCAACCTGCCACATAGATTTTCTAACAACTTGCTTTTCATATTAACACATTCACTGCGGGTAACGAGCATGCTCGTCATGCGAAAGTAGCGCGCCGGGCGGTGGACGGGCGAGCTCGGCATACGGCAGCTGCTTTCATATTGCCTCAGTATGAGCTGAGCAGTTGCCTGGGAAGGCTGTAACACTCATAGCGAGGTGTGCCTGTTTCGGTGAGTCAGTTGGTGCGATTCGTCGCTGGTTCGCCATTTTCATTTCTTGTGTATGCTTTGCGATATTGTGTGAGTGGATTATAGTGTCTGTTGACTGTGTAAGTGTATGTACTCATAATGGAAGAAGACGATAATGTTATTGACGATAATTTTTCATCTGACGAAGACAATGAGTCAAGTTTAGTTCTAGGGACGGTGAAGGCGGCGTCCCCCACCCCCAGTCGGCCGGCACGGCCAGCGACATGGCTGCTTTACGTGACCTGCCGTTCACTGGTCAACCTGGCTTGCTTGTTCCCATTCCAGGTGACAAACCAATTGACTGGTTCAATCTCCTTCTTGACACCGTGTTTTTAGAGAATATCATTAGACAAACCAACCTGTATGCCCTGGAACTATTTTGTGGCCCCACCACTACTCCCGCATCTCACATAACCAAATGGAAGGACTTAGTGATGGCCGAACTAAGAACATTCTTAGGCCTTCTACTGTTGACTGGTAACGTCAGAGTGAATCGATTGAACGACTATTGGAAAACTCATCGGTTGTTGAATTTTCCTATGTTAAAGGAGTACATGTCTCGAGATCGATTTCTTGGCATTTTGAGATGTCTGCATTATTCAAGAGTTGATACCCCTGATCACCCCGAACCTGCTAATGACCGGTCTTTTAAAATTCAAAATATTGTTAATTATTTCAACAATAAGATGCAACAGATCTATTATACCAACCGTGAACTGACAATCACCGAAGAGATGGTACTGTGGCGTGGTAGACTGGTCTTCCGCCAGTACTTAAAGGGCAAGCGCGACAAATATGGAATCAAAATTTATTCCCTGAATGAACCCGAGGGACTCATGCTGCGTTTCCATGTTTACACAGGGAGCCATGACTCTTGTAGTGGCAAAGGTCATAACGTCAAAGTCGTCATGAAGCTGATGAGTGACTTCCTGGGGAAAGGCCATTCCCTGTTCATGGATAATTTTTATCTTATCTTATCATCCAAACTTCTACGTTACTCAACCTACACTACCGGCACCCTACGCATCAACAGACTCCATACACCTCCAGCAGTGAAGGCAAAGGCATTGGGCAAAGGTGAAACGATAGCGAACTATGCCCAAAGTGTCATGATTGGAAAAGGAAGGGATAAGCGGACGGTGACCTACATCTCCACACAATATGACAACGAGATGGTCCAAACCACCAACAGGAGAAACCAAAAACGAACGCTGCCAAAACCAATCATGTACTACAACTCTCACATGAAGGGGACTGACCGCTTGGACCAAATGGTATCTTATTACCCCTGTGAGTGCAAGATTCTGGAATGGCACAAGAAAATTGTTGTGCACTTTCTCCAGGTTGTTGTAGCAAATTCTTTTTACCTGTACAACATGTACAACTCAGATAGACTGTCCCTGTATGACTTCTGAGTTCGTGTTTTTGAAGACCTGCTCCCTCCAAAGGAAGCCCCACTGCTCATAAAACCGACGCGCAACAGCATGCTTCGTCTCTCCAAACTAACGAAGAGCAAAGCAAACGGCAAGTCAGTTACCCGGAGGTGCCGCGTTTGCTACCAAGAAGGCAAGCGTAAGGAAACAGTGTACTATTGTGCAGTGTGCCCTGACGAACCAGGTCTGTGTGAACTCAGTTGCTTTAATAAGTATCACGAGGACAAATAAGTAGTTTTTAGTCTTTGGCGGTGGGTGGGGATGTAAATAGTTTTTTTTTCTAATTTTTACTTAATTTTTTTTATGTTGTATATTTTTAAAACTAATATATAATATATCTGTGTAATTGATGTACTATCTACTTGTAATTCGCGAGTGTTTGAGCGAAACCTAGTACACTGCGAGCACATACAACACGGTGACCGGCACCCGGTGCGGATGACGAGCAGACTCAGCACGGACATGACGTCACCCGTTCCGGCCAACGAAGCTTCCGGGATACCTTGGACAACCCTTTCGACTATCCTGACTTCGTTTTGGGTAAGTAAAAAACAAAAAAATTCTCGCATTTTCTGTCGCCAGTAATTTTGTCATCCGCAGTGAATGTGTTAAGACTGTGCTGCTACATGACATGTTACCTGCTTAATTACTCACCCCATGTTACAGGGCCTTTTGAGGACAATTAGTCAGGTATATTATATTGAAGTCCTAATCAACTTTAGGAAAGATCAAGAAAGAAACAATAAGATTTTTGAAAGAATGAATCATGGGCTTTACGTCAGCATAATGCACCAGCTCACAATGCACTTTCTGTGAAGCAGTTTTTAATATCTCGTTTCATGTGAATACTATCTGTTCCCAAAGTGAAAACTGCATTGAAGGGAACATATTTTCAGCCTGTTGAAGAGATCAAAGTAAAAACGGAAAAGTTGAAGAAGGTGACAACTGCCAGGAGCTGTCAAAGGTCTGAAGGTCTGAACCTGGCAAAGGCTTGGAGAGTTGCCTGAGAACAGGAGTTGCCAGAGGCTGTTACCTACCAGATAGTGGAAGCTGTCAGAGGCTGTGTGGTCCTAGTCACTAAGAGCTCCTATAGGTCACGACCTGCCAGACGCCAGGAGGTTCTTGAAAACCGGAACTTACTACCCTTTTGCTACTTTTTATAAAGCTATTATTATTGTTGGCAACACTTGGTATTGCTTTTGTAATTGTTTTCAGGTAATTATATAGTATTTAACCCTTTAAGGAGTGCGTGTAAACTCTACATAATGAGTAAGGACGTCATATGGCGTATACTCTTATAGTGGCCCAAAGGAGTACGGATGTCATATGACGTTTAGCCTCTGTATTTTTGTATTATCGTAAATGCATTGATATTACTGATTGCCTTTTAGTAGATTAGTCTGTAAAGAGGTTCCATCTATCGGCAACATACTTAACTTCCTTTTTTGTTAATCGCAGTAGCTACCTGGTAAAAGCTACTGACTCAAGGTCGCGCTGAGCACGCATCGCTTTGCTATCAGAATATGCCGCCGCATTATACTAGACATTCCTTGTATACTATATACTGTGGCCATATTTATTTTGTGAGAGTGACATATTAGTTGAGCAACCATCTAGTTTGTTACTATTGTCCAAATGGCAGACAATACTGATTGAGTCTGCCGTAGTGAGTGAGGAAATAAGACATTTGATTTTGAAAAAGTACTGAAATATTGACTTGTAGAACACGTAGTCCTTTTTTATTAAACTTTCAAATGTAAAGAAACGTTTTTAAGAGACTTTAAAGACTTTAATTTTTTACTCCTTTTGGTATTTTTTTGGATTTCATCCATTATTCATTTTAGCCTATCAAAAGAAGACGTCATAGGATGTCCATATTCCTTAAAGGGTTAATGATATATTTTTCATATGGCATCATGGGATAGAAACTTTGCAAGAGTTTTGAAAAATCTTCAAGAGTTCACTCCTTTAAAATTTACATGGAACTAATCTAATGTAATGATCACTTTTTTAGATTTAGACATTTTTTCCTATCAGGGTACATAAAAACAAAGCTACATGTTAAAACAACAAATACAATGAAATATCTAAATTTTTCAAGTTGCCATCCAATGCATATAAAGGTCTATTACAAAAAGTTTATCTATACGAGCCAAGAAGCTATGCAGCAATGATATAGACTTCTTAAATTACATTGAAAAATGAAGCAACACTTTTAAACATTTAAATTACCCAGAGAAAATTTTAAAAAATCAAATAAACAAACCAAAACATCTACTTTGTGTACTGGGCGTCCCATCTTCAATTACAAAACACAACCAAAGTTTAATACACCATTTTTTTCTGGACTACACAAAATTAACAGTATTATGAAAATTGCCAATAATGTCTTACTTTCCTCTCCAGATACCCAAACTTTTATGGCTAAAGCACTTAGAGTAATATTTTGCAAACCTCCAAATTTGAAAAACAAACTTGTCCAACCTAAACTATTTAAATTACACCTACCCGTTACTAATGGATGTGAACCGTGCGAAAAACATGTTGGGGTTCTTGCAAAATTATGAAAAACTCTAGGGAACTCAAAAAGTAGTGTAACTGGTTTAACAATGGGATCATTATAGGCAAAGTAAACTGACTCTAAGAATGTACTTTATAAAATTAATTGTAAATTCTGTAACAATCAGTACATTGGGCAAACATCTAACCACATTAGAGTCAGAATAATAGGGCACAGATTTGATATTTTTCATAAAAACAAGGAGAAGCCATTGTCCAAACATGCTGCTGAGCACAAAAAAAACACAAAATTGAAGAATCCTATGACCTTAAAGGGATTAATAAGGTCTTCCCTTGTCCTCAAGACAATTTAAATAGGTTAAAATTGAAAAATCTCGAACAAGCCAGTTACTTCTAAAATATAAATACCCAAATGGTTTAAATTTAAGTTAAAATTAACTTTTCCAAATTGGTAAATATTAAGATCAGCGACTACCTCGGTAAACTTGACAGATGACTTAAAGTTCAGGTGTGGAAAGATTGTTCCTTTGCAGAAGAAAGCCCGGAAAAAGTGTGGCTGGCGTATTTCAGCGAAGGTCGGCACGTTCCTGGAGCGAAGTAAAGTCAATATTAAAACATCGTGGCGTTTAATTGTAACATCTTTTCACATCGCCTCCGAGGCACTCATTTGTTAAAACTCATCTTCATCTCACAGACCCGACAATAGTGGACTACTACTCATTCATCCGGGAAGTCTACATTGACCACTTGAAGAGAAACAGCCAACAGTTGGGCGGACCTGGCGCCGTAGTTGAAATTGATGAAGCCAAATTTGGCAAAAGAAAGTACAACAGAGGACGGATAGTAAAAGGACAGTGGGTGTTGGGGGGAATAGATCGGGAGACCAAGCACACCTTCCTTATCCCAGTTAAAGACTGTACAGCGAAGACTCTGATACGGTGTATTAAAACTTGGGTGTTGCCAGGATCCACAATAATAACTGATTGCTGGAAGGCCTACAACACCCTTTCACAGTATCAGTTTAATCACCTGACTGTGAATCACTCAAAGGACTTTGTTGACCCCTTAACATCCGCCTGTACCAACACAATTGAACAGAAGTGGCGTGACGTCCAGTCAGAAGTCCCCAAATACGGTCGCAAGAGCAAGCACTTCATCGGCTACCTCGCGGAGTACTTGTTTAAAACCAAATACATCCCAGAAGAAAGGGTTTACGCTTTCCTCGAGGCAGTGGCTACATTGTACCCCCCTTAATGGTATTTGGGTAAAAAATTTCTTTAATTTTAATTGTTTTTATTTTAATTGTTTTTATTTTAATTTTTTTTTGTTTTAATTATGTTTTAACCCTTTTAGTACCAGACAAAAAATCAAAAGTTGGTCTGAGAAATGCCAGTGATTTTTCACATAATACTACCGAAGGATGCCAGGCCTATTTCAGCCGTTTTGCAGTGTTTTACTAAAAAAATTGTAAAAATTACAAATATTGAGATATTTTCCTAATTTTTTTCATTGTTTTGCAGTAAAATAAATTTCCTTATAAAAAACTATAAAGCAAATTATATTTCTAAATGTAATTAACTTAAAAAAATTAAAAAAAGTAGACATTTTAGTTACAGTTTTTATATTTTTCCAGTTTCACATGAAAAATAGTACTCTAAAAAAATTATTTCACTATAACACATACTATCACTTGAAAGAGGAAGTAAAACTGAATACACACATAAAGAGTTTTGATTAATATTTCAAAAACAAAACAAAAAATCATGTTAATTTTTTTAGAAAGTTACATTTTCACTTTTTTGTGTTATTTACACTATTTAGCTTCTTTATAAAGCTTATAATATTTTCCTGTACTTTGGGATTATACCGACCACACCAGTATGAAGAACACACAAATATAAATTTATAGAAACAAACATGATAGAACGAAAAAACAACTCTGTAATTACAAACTTACAAGCATTTCCAGGTATTGTGATCGGTATTGGTGTCGCTGTTATCTTATCTTTCTCGAGAATCCCGATTACGGCAGGCCGCGCGGCATCACATGATTTGCATGGTACATAATTGCCTTTCCATTACAATTCAATTTATATTTCTGATCAGACCCTCTAGAATTTGATATTTTACTGATAGGTACTATCTCGAGGTACTATCTCGAGGGATGTTTTTCTTTCGTTAACGGTGCTGCCGAAGCCCGCGCTGATGGCTGGAGGCACTCGCATTTTGGGTGGCGGAATGTGATCAAGAATAAAAACAAGTTTTGAGTGTTTTTTTCAATAAAGAGTTTAGTTTTAGTTTGGTAATGTTTGTTTTTATTGAATTTTTGTGTTTGGAGAAATGTAGAGGTAAAACACGAAGTATAACAAAGCGACGCACCAGCTGAACGGGTGGCGAGACTCTGCAATCACGTTATCTACTAGACCGCTCGACTTTGACCTCTGTCTGAGGATGGGGAGGGGTTTGCGATAAGACAATTCCTGTTTTATATTGACGAAATATTGTTTTACGCTAATCTAGTAATCAGTAGAAGCAAAATGTCAAATAACGATTCATGTCTGGGTGTGGTCGGTATAATCCCAAAGTACCTATTTTCCACTATGAAACCATCAACCCTCCCAGCGTTAGAAGTCGATTATTCGATGTCGAAGTACACCGCTGGAGCGTCAGTCGTCGAATAATCGACGGGTAGACAGTAGTTTACAAAGACGCCGCTAGATGCGTTTCTATCGCAACAAACGTCAAGTATCGTATATCGTTGTAAAGAGCAGATTACAAGCTTTCTGCCGTGTACTGTCTCAAGACAGTTATAATGTTTGGTGAGCTGTACGGCTTGTAGAAAAACAACGACGTGTTACTGACAGCTGTTCTTGCACAAACAGGTTGCCGTAGCGTTGTTTTGTCGTGGTCAGTTCGTGTTTATAGTTGGTTATCTTTTGAAAATGAGTGACAATTTACGTTCTCAATCTAGTCCTATACGGAATATATTAGACGAAGTGATTTCTAGTGAAGATGAGAGCAATGGAAGCGACATTGATGTGGGAAATATTCCATCTGACCATTCACTAACAGATTTTTCATCGGGCAGCGGTGAGGAATACGTTTCCCGATTATGAAGACTTGGAAACATCTGACAAAGAAAACTCCAGGTAATGAAGATGATGTTTCTGATAATGGTAGTGTTGTCGGTGATAGGCCTGCAGGCGTTTGAATCCATGGCTCAGAATTTATCCCCCAGAGCCAGAAAAGGACATTAGGTCTCAGTTCCAAGTCAGAAATCCTGGTATAAAAAAATTGCCCTCCTCGTAATAGTAGGCCCATTGAGTATTTGAATTTGTTTCTAACTGCAGCTTTTTGGCAGTTACTAAACTAGAGAAAACTAATGCATATGCTGACAGAGCAATAGCTAAAAAACGAAATGAGGGAACCCTATCGAGAAATTCAAGGTGGACAAAATGGTCACCAGTCACAGTAGCTGAGATGAAAAAAATTTATGGCATTGACCATAAATATGGGGATTGTTATAAAAAAAAATATGAAGCACTACTGGGATGTTAGGACCTCTCAGGGTACACCATTTTATTCCATGGTTATGAAATCAAGCAGATATTTTCTAATTAGTGGTTTTTTTGCATCTGTCATCAGCAGTGAACATTGAGATAGGTCAGCCCGGTTATGATCCCTGGCAAAAAGTAAGATACTTTCTTGACCATCTAAATTTAGCTTTTGCTAGGCACTTTGTACCTTTCCAAAGTGTTTGTATTGATGAAAGCCTAATTGGGATGAAGAATAGGTGCACCTTCATCCAGTATCTTCCTAACAAAAAACATAAACAATATGGGATCAAAAAATTTGAGGCTTGCGATAGCTCAAACAAACTATGTATTGCGTGTTGAACTTTATAGTGGAACTGACTATCTAGCAGTTCACCGCAATGATATAAATGAACCAGTCTTGTTCACCGAAAGAGTTGTGATGAATATTATGCATAAATGTGGACTCTTGGACAAGGGCTACCATTTGTTTACAGACCAGTTCTATACAAAAATTCCACTAGCAAATAGTCTGTTGTACAGAAAAACCTTTTTAACAGGTACCATAAATAAAAACTCTAAATTTTTACCCAAAGCTGTCAAGAATGCAGACCTGGAGCCCAGAGAAAACCATATATTTTAGGAAAGGAGATTTACTGCTTGTCAAGTTCAAGCAGAGAGCTGGTAAAAAAGCCTGTGTTTGCTCTGACAACTGCATGTCATGCAGAGGATCAGCTGATAAGAAGCAAAAAAAGGTCTGGAAGGGATGAAACCTCTTCTCATTCATAAGTATAATCAGGACATGGGAGGTGTGGATGTAAGCGATAAGTGTGTGTTTCACACTACTTGCAACCGCCAGACAACTAAGTACTGGAAGAAGAAAATATTTTTTCAATCTGTTTGATTTGGCTCTTTTTCAACGCTTATGTTCTATACTCCCTAAACACTGACAAGCCCATGGACAGGAGAAATTTCATTGTAAGCATCGTGGACACTCTTGCTGCCAGTGAAGAGCCTGTGGTTGTAGGACCTGCTGGTGACGCTGGACCTGATCCTCATCGACTGGAGCGTCTTCCTGGGGGTCCAAATGAGGAAGTGTGTTGTTTGCAATAAAGGAAGATCCACCTTCTGGTGTCCAGGATGCAACTGTGGTGTGCATCCCAAGTGCTACCATTTACAAAAACACTTTTGGCGGCCCATGAGGGCGTGGAAAAAAGAGAAGGCGACGGGAGAGCAGTAGCAGTTCCTCTGACTGAGCAATATCAGCCTTTTCCAAGATTGTACATAGTTTCGTTTTTTAGTTGTAATTATTCTAAAACTATATTATAATGATCTAAGTGTTTATATTTTCTAACAGAAGACTAAATTGTGGACAAAATGGCTATTTTGGATTTTTAACTTTTTGGTTGTGTGTTTTCTAGGGGGGGCGCCAAAGTTAAAAAAAAAAAAAAAAAATTACATTTTCAAGGCAAAAAAGTTTATAAAATTCAAGGTAAAGGACATTACATTTATTTTTTATATAATCTCTATTCATTTTTAAATAAAATGATATATAACAATGCATGGTTTTGTTAGTAAATATGACAGCTCTATATTTTTAAAAAAAACCCTTACAAATGGTAGAAAATGGCTATGACGCCAAGAGGTGTTACAGTGGACGCTTGGAGGGTTAAAAACTGTCTGAAACTACTTTCTACTTAAAAAATAATGTACACTTTGTAAAATATCAACAACAAAATTTACACACTTTTGTACATAGGTATTATAGTTAGGCGGTGGTAACACAAATATGGTGAGGCACACATAAGGGATGCAATCCTTTTTTACAGCGTTTGCACACAAATGTGGTTTTCATTTTATTGAAGTTTACTTTTTATGTTAGTAAAACATTGTTAGTAAACTATTTATCAACAAACAAACACTGTGGAAGCAGCAACACAAACAACCAAACACAGAGGTTAGACGTGAACTATCAGCTGACACAACTTTGTCTGATGCAACAACCACGGCCATTTCTATCATGGCTAAACACCTGACTAACCTTACGATATTACTATTATTATTTTTTTTATGTAGATTGGTTCATTCTGATTGTTTGTATACCAACAAATTTAGAACAAGTTGAAAAATTATTGCGGTATGACTTTTACTCCGAACGTCCGTATATACGGACGTCGGCATTCTTCAGTAGTTATTCAAACGTCCGTATATACGGACGTTGGCACTAAAAGGGTTAATTTTATTTTTTTCTATTTTTTGGGGGGGTAAACGGCCCCGGTGACAATCAGGACTAATTTTTTCGGTGAAACTACGTTAACCTGTGTTAGTATGCAAAAAATTACGGCGATCGGAGCGGAAAGTCGCTGATCTTAAGATTTACCCAAATTTCCTTTTGTGCCATTAATGATATAACAGCTGGGTCTTTGAATGTTTTAGTTGTGTATTTACGTTTTTGGTTATTTTCTTTTTATTTGTTGTGTTTGTAATTGTTTGTTGCAATTGTTTTCAGGTAATTATATAGTATTTAATCCTTTAAGGAGTGTGTGTAACTTTATATTTTTATTTTGCTTCCTGAAGATATGGGTATAAAATCCCACAAATAATATAGAAGCATTATATCTTTGTCTTTTTATTTCAATAAGTGAAATACTATATATATGAAATAAGAATAAGCCTATACTCATACTTCAGACACCCTAGGATGTATTTACAGATCTCCGAACTACTCAAATCTGGACCAATCAATTTCTTCACAATTTAGAAATACTGTTAGATGTTTTGTGCACAAAATTTAAACAAATTGTAATTGCAGGAGACTTTAATATAGATGTTCTGATAAAAAATGATACTTATAACAGATTTGTAAATATTTTGTCTATATATGGTATGAGGTATATGGTTAACTTTCCCACCCGAGTAACAGACCACTCTAAGACTGCAATTGACAACTTTATTACTAATATAGAACCAAACAATGTTCGTATAAATGGAGTAATTACTCAAATTTCGGATCATGATGGTCAACTAATGAATTTGATGAATGCAGTTTCTGATAGCACAAATTTAACTAGGAAAGAAGTAAGAAAATTTATATTATAGTTACATAGATAGCATAGACATTTTTTGCAGACATAATAAGCTCAGAATCTTGGTCTGAGGTCTACCAATCTACTGTTAATCTAAAATATGATAGTTTTTTACAGTATTTTTAAAAACATTATTTTGATATAGATTTTCCTAATAACGGTATGTAACCCCAGAAAACCCATGGGTAAAAACAAAAGAATGGATTGAATGAAGAATTAATATAAAACAGAATGAAATTATAGAATTGGAATCTCCCAATTTAGAAGGTTTTTTAAAGATAACAACTTAAAGTTATTAATCAAACATAAAAAAAGAGAGCTAAAAAGTAATATAGCTAATAGTAAAAAAAACTTACTTTGAGGAAAAAATTGTCATTGTCCAAAAATAAGATTAAAACCACATGGAAATTAGTTAACATGGGAAGCAGTAAACAGCCAAAAAAATGTAAGGCAAATATTAAATTATTTATCAAGAGAATTACGTAACAACGAGCCTCCAACCCAATTGCTATATGTGATACTTTCAATGAGTTTTTTGTTAATGCAGTCAAAGACTTAGTGTTACCGAGAAATTACAGAATATTCTGTCTGCAAATTTGAATTTGTCAAATTTCCCTACAGTGGACACACCAAAATTTAAATTTGTAATGGCAACAGAAAAACGAAAATGGAAAAAATAGTAAATTCTTTTGAAAAACAAATACTCAACAGGAAATGATGACATCCCTATTACGATCATTAAGGTAGCCTTGCCTTTTATCAACACCTCCCGCATTCCGCTGACCCATAATAATTAATCATTCTCTAATTTCAGGAGTATTTCCTGAAAATTTAAATTAGCTTCAGTGTCATTCCTATTTTTAAAAAGGGTAATTTGAAGATGGTATGTCAAGTTTTTACAGACCTGTATCTTTACTTCCTGTATTTTCAACCCAAAAATTTTAGAAAAAAGTAGTTTTTTTAATCAATGTTTATAATAAATACCTAGGAGTCTAATAAAGGTATTCTTGATCCAAAGAACAACATGGTTTTAGGTCCAACAAATCTACTATAACAGCCGGTGTTGAGTTATAGAAGTCGATTATTGAATCTGTCGATAAAGGTGAAAAAAGTAATTTGAATCTTCTTAGATTTGTTCAAGAGCCTTTGATAGCGTAGAAAACATAATTCAAAGTTTTTTTAAAAAGGTGGGATCGTGGCTTCAAAATTCCTTCTAAGAGTGGAGAACACTGAGTTTAACTTGGTTCAAATCATATCTATCCAAAGAAAACAATAATGTTTGAAATAGACCATGTCTTGGATAGTAAAAAAAATTAAGTATAAAGAAAAAATATTTTCCTCTCACCCATTTTAAAAGTACAATATGGAGTCCCACAGTGATCGATTTTTTAGGTCTTTCCTTTATTATTCTTGTGCTACCGTAAAAGGTTTACCTGGAGTAGTACAGTAATTATCAACAATAATGTCTGTCTTTATGCAGATGATACTAATGTAATCGTAAATGCAAAAACTCTGAAGAATTAGTTGAATTTTCATCGAACATTTTGGCCTATCGACATTAATAAAAGACTTTTTAAACAGTAAAAAACCTTCTTTTAAACACATCTAAATCTAAGTTTTGTTTCCTTTTTCACAACAAAACAAACAAGTATAAAAATTTTTCCTACAGTATTGAGTGGACAATGAAATATTGGAGCAGCGATGGAGGAAAACAAAATTTTTCTATTTCTAGGCTTGACTATAGACGAAAACTTAGCCTGGGAAGAACATGTTAATCCTTGTAATTCGTAAAACGTCTAGCGGTCTTTACGGCTTTAAGGAGACTAGAGCCCATTTCATGTAATATTGAAAAACTTTAAAAAATTTATATTATGCTTTAATATCCATTCAACATATTTCCCCTACGGAATTTGCATTTATGGATCAACAAGAAAAAGAAATATGGACCAACTTTTAATGCAACAAAAAAGGCAACTAAGAAAATCATGTTTTAATTTTGAAGCAAACAGAACTCTGTTAGAACATTTGTTTCAGAACTTAATATATTTAACAGTTTACACAGTTTGTACATTACAGTCAGTTAAATTGTATTTATCAATAAAAGAATTGCAATAGGTAATACACATCCCATAGGTATAACACTAGGTCACATAGATTGGGTTGAACCTCATAAATTATTATTTTTTAAAACAAAAAAAAACCCACTTTTAAAGGAAATAAATTTTTTGAATATTTACCCCAAAATCACATCAAAAAAGAGCCAAAACCCTAATACCTTTTTTAAGATTGTTGAAAAAATTCTTAGCACATGCTGCTTTTTTACTTTATAGAAGAGTTTAATTTTCTCACAACAATTAAAATGTCAGCAATAAAATATGTTCGTAGAACCATAAGATTAAACAGCGGGGGCGGCAAATCACGAATTTGACGTTACCAACGTATTCTGCTCACCCTCCTGAACAAAAAATATATATAGTACTAATGGGGTGCAAATGACAAATAAAACATGAATTTTAGGGTGTATATTGATAATTGGGTTAAGTTCCTAATGTTTTAATGTTCAGTTTTGTGTGCTGTGTCTGGAATAATCTGTTTACGTACTTGAATATTAATCTATGCGGCCCGGGACTGATAGCAGCGCCTGATAACGTACCTGTTATCTGAGTTCCCCCGGGGCATGGGACAGTTCTACACAAGATAATCGTGTCAGTCAGGTAGGTCGGATTGAGTGAGTGCGTTTACAATGATGAATCAACCATCCACTAGTTCAACCTAACCCTAGTGAATTGTGTGTGTCGGAGTGTTTCGTATGGCACCTTAAAGAGTTTACGTTATCAACCGAAACGAAATTATCCTCATTTTAATTGAACATGGAATTTTTTAAAATGAGTGTATGAGTTCGTGTCAGCAGCTGCTGCTCCAGCTGTATCCGCCAACAACACTAATGGTATGTGTTCTCTGATCCATCTATATATTTGAGTTTTTCTTGGAGATTATTATTTTGTTTTTTTAACTTTACATAATTGCCTTTGCATTACATTTCAATTTATATTTTTGATCAGCCCCTCTAGTATTTTATATTTTACTAATTTTTTTTTTTTTTTTTTTTTTTTTTTTTTTTTTTTTTTGTTTTTTTTCCCTTCTGAGGGGAAGAGGAAACACTTTGTCCCCCGCACTTAGTCCTAAAAGGGACCTTGTTGCGCCTCCCTTACTTTTATTTGTTGCCCTCAAAAACCGAGGCTTTTGCAAAAACCAATCAGATTTAAGGCTCCTGTTCTTTGATGTCCTTGGGGCTGAGGAGGAATCTCCCAGGTATCTTTTCCTAGTCCTCTACGATGGCAGGAGGACAATCCAACCAAAATGTTGCTTCCCGCGCTGACATCCTCTCTCCTCTCCACAGAGTCTACATTTCGCTGCTTGCTCTTGCCGACTAAAGGCCTACCTTCAAAAGGTGCTTTCCCCTCAGAGGGCCCAATGTCCCCTGTCAACATTCCTAATATATTCCTAATATATTTTACTGATAGTTACTATCTCGAGGGATTTTTTCTTTTATTGACATCAGCGCCGCGGGGCAGCGGCCGAGACACTCGTAATTAATTTTTTTCTCGAAATTAAGAAAAACATTATTTATTTTGATCAAAATTCTGCTCATTTCTGTATTATTTTTCATTTACGTTTGCAAAGATGGCGGCGCAACCGATGACGTCATCACGAGGTTCAATCATTGGCCACAAAAGGTCACGTGACGCTAGACGTGGATGTAGAACATGGAGATATTACTGAAAAGTTATTTAATTTTTCATTTTCTAAAACTTCGTTATTTCTCATTTCCACCCCATCAAACCTTATACTTTTTTGTTCTATATGACGATTCCAATAAGTTTTTAACGCAAAACTCGTATTTTTCCGCCCCGGCCGTTAATATGATAATTACCAAATATGTTAGTTTGGTGGTTATAAAAAATTTTAATTAAGTATAAATGAGTGTGTAATGGCATTGTTCTGTCTTTAGATTGTTTACAATTCTGTATTGTAATGATAGTGTACTACTAAGAAAAAAAAAAAATATATAGAAATAAGATAAAATATGACACTATTCTTGTTGTACTTACTGTGCAAATATGAATAAAGATGATTGATTGATTGATTGATTGTCCATGTAAAATCTGACAATAGTTTAGCCTGAAAGCAAAACAAACAAAGGCATTTTTTGCATTTGTAATATTATTAAGGCATCTCAGTATTGTCTAGTTAACTGTCAATAAACTGATACCTAATATATATGTACATAGGTATACCGTAAACAAAACATTTTACCCATGTTATATACAAATCACCCAAAGACAATCTGACCGGTTAAAGAAAAGCAACTGCTTGTTCTACGGATGAAAATTACCAATGCAAGAAGAAATGTTTTTATAAGATGATTAGTAACCCAACAAAAACTAAACCCTACTATCAACACTTGAGTAATTTGACACTTTCTTTTAATTCTCCCCAGACAAACAAAGGATTTGAACCTACCTTCTTTATCCTCACAACAAACTTTAACTAATAGAAGATCTCTAGGTACAGTCCTATTCAAGACTTGACTTTACAGAAATAGTACCAATATTAAACAAGTGCTCGTTTTAAATATCATCAAGCAATTAACACTATCAGAAAACACACATAACTCTCTAATTCTAGAATGACGCGCCAACGCTCAAAGAGACAAGAGCAAGAGTATATTTCTGTTATCAGATTTAGATAACAAGTCCACTGGTTCAGCAGTCCACTAATGATTATAACAAAGGAACGGGCTACGCAGTAAGCATTGTTATTTTTGCAAGGCAAGCAGCACAGGCCATAGAGTTGAAAATGAACAAGACTCAGAAACTCTTGAATAAAACTACCAACATATATTTGACAATATTGTGGTAAATAGTAATACAACATTAAATATTAATTTAACAAGAAAATAGATAACATATTTTCAGAAAACGTTTCTGATTATATCCCATAATTAAAATGAAATTCTGCCTTCTACCGATGGAGAATTAGAGTAAAACAATTCACATATGTTACGTCTGTTATATTTGAATATGTGAATCCTATAAATTCAAATGAGATGAAATAGAAAATACTTTGATTAATGTCATTACGATCATTCGATTTGGATTGTCTGGTCTACCTCAAATTGTTAGCGATAGACTTAACGAACGAATTTAACTAAAATTCATCATTAAAACAAGGGAAACCGACTTTATACGGCCAAGAATAGCCGTTGGCTTTGAGTATGGACAGCTAAAGTCGATGCGATAGTTAAGGAGAATTGAAGCAGTGGCTGAAACAAGGACCTTCGGTCACGAAGATTTTTTCGGCACAAACACAATTAAATTCCAACTTTCTATAACTTCAATTGTATAATCTATAAATATTATTTCTGTATGGGCACAATTACAAAGTTACAGCTCTTTAAGCCAGATGACGTTGAAAGCCTTTTTGCAGAGAACATTATTCTTTCATATTTGTATTTATTTCTTACAGATTTTGTTTAACCATGAGTAAATCAGGAGAATCTAATGAATTTTCTTCAAATAGTGGTAAGGAAGATGTGTTAAAAAGTGTAAAAAGAAAAGTATAGCTAAAACAAGTATAAATTGAAGTCTAATGTAGCAAACAATAATCGACTGCATAAAGAACATTAGGCTATGTCTCTAAAAAAAGAATCAAAAAAAGGACAATGGTCAGTAAGTCATTTCAGCCTATAAAACAATGTTGCAATGAAAAATGCTATACAATTTTGAAGATAGCGATCACCATGACGGATTTTACAATGTCAATAGTAAAGAGTTACAAGACACATTAATTTCACAATGTATGACGAAGAGCGAGCAAGAAGCGTTTTTTGGAAATTAAGTAAAAAGCAGTGGAAATTAAAGTATGCAGCAAATTTCTTGTTGGTGTTCAACAAATATGAGTTAAAATAGTTAGAGTTGTTCAGAAAAAGATATTTTAAAGAGAGACATTCAAATAACAAAGAAGCAAGAAATCTTATAACAAAATTGTGTTCAAGTTTGAGAGTTAGCAACTGATCATCTAAATACTATTCCACACAGACCATCCCGTTATTAACTAAATAAATCTATTTCTACAATCCAGATATAATTAAAAAATTCTATTTGAAGAGTTTTCAATGTTTTTCTTGGAAACAATGTGGCAGGCACTTGACAACATGAAGTACAAGGCCTACCATACGTTTTTTCGACAGGCTACTTTTCGTACATTTACTCGTACATTACTTTTACATTTAAAAACGTCTTTTTTGAAAATTCTAAAAAAAAACAATCTTCTGTGTTGGTTGTTAAGTTTGACTATAATCAAAATGCCCCACTTCCAAAATCACAGTAACAAAGTAGTTTTACAAGTGATATGTTTTCAACTCTGCCACATCCACAATGATGATACATTGTATTTCTTCACATTTTTGAAGTTATGTGCTAAGAAGTGTTCTAATTCAGTTGTTTCCTTTGTATTTTATGCAATTAATAGAGAAGTCGGGGTTAAAACAAACGTAAAAAAGTTGTAATGCTACTACAGGACAAACAAGTACAACAATTAATTATGTTGAATTAACTTGCACTCACATGCAAGGGATGTAGAAGTGATTCAACTATTTCTAGTTAGAGGCCATACATTTAGCCAGTGTGACAGAAACTTTAGTATTTTTAAATCGTATAAAAAATGTGAAGAAATATAAGTACCAGAAGTGTACCACAATAGAATAAATGAATACCGAAAAGGTCAACAGCCTTCTCAAGTTAAAGAGAGCGCTCCAGTGTATGATTAGGAAAATGGTTTGTCAGAGTTCTTTTTGAGAAGCCACAGAAAATTAGAGCCCACCAGACCAAGTGAAATATAAATCTTCAGTACAAGTGTATGATGGTCAAATATGAGGCTCGTGGTAAAATTCAGGTCTACAAATCTTACAATCTCATGCTGCGATCAATTTAAAGTTTTAGAGACATTGCCTGAAGAAATTAAATTGGTACCTGGTACCATCAATGTTTCGGCCCACGCGGTAACGAAACACTTGCACGAGAGCCAACGGAAGCCAGACCGGGCTGGACTGGTCATAGTGGCTAAGAAAGGATGGCGATGGTAGGGGGTTGGGGAAATATTCCCACTAGAAAATTCCTTTAATTTTAACATATATAGGTTACTATTGAAATAAAATGCTATGAATTTCACAAAAAATAAATAGAATATAAGATTTGTTGGTAAAATTTAATTGAAACCATGATATGCCTAATAAACCACAGAGATTGATATTGCTGTAATAATCCAGCACGTAAGTTAATTTAAACATCTAAGAACTCTATTACATTTACTTTTTAGTACATTGTTATGAATAAACGCGATACTGTCTGATATTAATCGCAGAGTGTATGAAAGGACAACGGCATACTATCAGTAACATATATTTTCAATATTTTTGATCATTAATAGGCAGGGCCGTATTCAACTTTGGCTGGCCCCTGAAAAGTGTTTGAGAAAACCGGCCTGCTTAAAGGATGTCGTATTGAAGATAACTTCAGAATTAATTTACAAATATTGTATCAAAGTAAAATATTTTAAACTCTATTGCATTATTAAGCTCTATTAGCTTGGCGAAAATGTTAATCTAATATAATGAATTATTCCTTTCTAACCAACAATTTCGTGAAAAATATTAGTCTTGGTATGTGTATTGGTACCGGACTCACTGGTGATTGGTGAATTTTAGAAGTAGATGTTCACACGAGCTCCTCACGCCTGGAATTTAATGGGGTGATCAACCGAGGCGGAGAGAAAGAGTGGGGACAGAGCCGAGCAGTACCGATAAATCCCGAAAATTCCTGACAAACTCTGTACATGCGGCTGATAGCGACCTCAGTTCGGAACGGTTCTGATTTCTATTATCTTACGAATTAATGAGTCGTTTTATATCCGAATTAATGAGTCGTTTTATATCCGAACATATCTGCAAAACATAGAAATTATATCGAATTAATTATATTAATATAGAACTTTCTTTATAACTCCAAAGACACTTTACACGAACATATCTGCAAAATATAGAAATTATATCGAATTAATTATATTAATATTGAACTTTCTTTATAACTCCAAAGACACTTTACAAAATGTGTGAAATGGTGCACAACGAATAAAATGTCATAATCTTTTTGTGCTATTGGAATATATTCAAATTAATAGGGCAAAAGCAACATAATATTATAATGTGGAGTCCTTAATTGGTAGTAAATAAATTAATAATTACACTACAAAATCTGTAATAAGAGTTATGTAATAGCTGTAATAAACTAAGGGTATTAAAAAAGATTAAAAAAGAAACTTGTGTGTGTGTGTGTGTGTGTGTGTGTGTGTGTGTGTGTGTGTGTGTGTGTGTGTGTGTGTGTGTGTGTGTGTGTGTGTGTGTGTGTAGTACACACACCACACCACTGCTACTGTCCGATGAGACGTTCTGAAAATTATTGATTGTTAGTTCTGAGCTATTTATAATTTTGGAGGGAAGACCAGTCCAATTTGGGATGAAACGGAAGTGGCTGGATAGTTGATAAGTCAAGCCAGCGTTTCTACGCCAGGTGCAGGGTTGCAGTGTTGGTTGACTCATATCTCCTTTCTGTGGCATGTCCTTTGATATCTTATCGTATTTTCTTTTGAGAACTTTAGTATTTGAAACACTTTGTTAAGTATTCATATTTTAGTAACCTCAAATTATTACGATCAAATTTTAACTTATAGCAATAGCAATATATTTCTCTGTCTGTTTTATAGCTACGCCACTGAATGTAACGAGGTTATTTTGTTACATTAGACTTCCTTACGTCTTTTTGGGTCTTTCGATACTCCGTTGTATTGGTTTATTTGTATGTAGACAAGAGTAATTGCCTGCCATTAATTACGTTGTAAAATCAAGGTTTAATGAAATAAATTTAATTGCGCTGAGTCCTGCAGCATTCAGCTTTAAAAATGTTATATATATATATATATATATATATATATATATATATTATATATATATGTATATATATGTTGTTGTACCAAATTACTGAAATGTGTTTAGTTCAGAGTAGAAGCTAAAAACACAGTGGTACATTTTAAGAGGCTTGTCACATTGATTGCCTGCAATAATTAAATTGTGCTGCATCCTGCAACATCCAGCTTTGAAAATGTAATTTAAATATATGTATGTTGTACTAAACTACGGAAAGGGGTTTGAAAATACAGTGATACATTTTAATAGGTTTGCCAGGTGCTGAACTAAATTAAATTCAGATGAGTACAGAGCGAGAACGCGCGGACTGCCTATTCCACTATTCTAATACACGGGCTATCTGTAGTTGGCAGGAGGGACCCCCTCCATCCCCACTCTTTCTCTCCGCCTCGGTTGATCACCCCATTAAATTCCAGGCGTGAGGAGCTCGTGATGTTCACTTCCATATTGTGTCGTCTGCTACTATGCTTATGAATAATAATAAGTGTATGTAGTAGTGTCAAGTGTGTCTGCTTAACGCATTTGAGGTGATTTGTTCAGAATTTTGAATTGCCATAACTTTTAGCCTAAATATTGAGTTAAATGACTGCTAAATTAAATTCATCAATTTTTTACAGGTATATGTACTTTTGTTATAGTAAAGTATGTTGTGTTGTAATATGTTGAACTATGTAGGGTTGTTAACCTATAGATAAAAAAACTTAAAAGATAACAAATCTTAATAATATTAAAATAATAGTATGGGACAGATGTTCCATTGTGTTGACTTTAACGTTAGAACTGGCAATTGTATCACTCTATACTGTTGGTTCTATTTCAATATCAATGCAAATGCTTTTTTTATAACTATCCCATTTCATAATATTGTCAGTTCAAGAGTAAAAAATTATGTCAATTTATTCACAAATATTTGGAAAATATTACAATAACATTAATCTATTGTTAATTTCCATGTAAATAATTTGGCTTAACAAAATTAAAAAAAAATTATTTTTGTAAGTATTCTGTTGGTCAACTCCTTAGCAATAAGTTTGATATAAAAACTGTAAATGTATAACTTATTCTAATTTTTGTGCTAACTTAATTCCAAAAATATATAGGTATCCTAACTTTTACCTCAAAACTTATTTGTTACATGGCTTAGCTGCAGTATAATAAGCGGCCACCAACACAATCGGATTATGATTATTGAATGATTTGAATCATCGATATTCATGACTATCCAAACAACTGAAAGCAAATTGTTAAAATACTAAAAACAAAATGTCGGACCAAATAACGTAATAGATATTTCAAATAAAATACGGTTTTGCTTGTTTTCAATCTTAGAAATGAACATATAAATATTAATATAATTTACAAATTAAAATATAATGTATAATTACAACAAAATAATAACATTTAATTAACTTATGTGTTTTCAAGGATAAACGTGACTGCTTGTGAAACGAAGAAGACACACATCAATGTTCTTGCCGCCATTAATCAATAATAAAACACTTGATTTTAATTTTATATGTATTTCCAAACATGATTTTACTTTGAATTAATTTTGAGCGAACTGAATTAAGTTTTGTGCTTTTAAAATCGTATTATGGTAAAGCTGTATTTTTATACATAAAATAAATTTGTTTGTTTGAGATTGATGTTTGAGCGGCGTAGTACTTACGATTAGCCAATTTGAAATGGCATTTCTGCAGGTACTGATGCTGTCAAAAGTATATTCATTAATAATTAAAAGTCATTGGTTGTTTGATTTCAACTAAAATAATAGACAATTTTTCATTATGTTCATAATACCAAATTTAGAATGTTCAAAAAAAAAGTCTTCTCAAGATCGTTTTTAAATACATCTTTTTGTTCTTACTTTTCTTTTTATTTTCATTTCTTCAATACAAACTGGACAATTCGGATTTAAAGGAGCAAGGTATTATCTTGTAACCATTTAAAACATTGCTCAGTGTTTATAAAACTATTTTGAGCAAATATCTGCATATTCATCGCCATTGTGCATATCGTCACTAGCCTTCTCCTACATACACGAAATAATAACAACAGCTGGTAATGACGTCACTAGTCTAAATAAAGAAAGCTGGCAATGATTATTTATGAATATCTATAGGTCAAATGTTGTATTCGATAGTATCGATGTTGAAAATCGATAATCATGATCCGATTGTGTTGGTGGCCGCTTATTATACTGTAGCCCATGACTTTGTTTGAAAAAGTGCATGCAGTTACTGTTTTTATGAAAATGGGTTGATTTATAAAGAAATTGTATGTTTCATGAGTAAACATAATCTTATGACTGCATTATAATTATAAAAGTATGACAGTTAAAACAAAAATAAAATGAAGTACTAAATTTGAATCCTTTCTTATTTACATATGTATAATAGCCTTTACAAAGTTTCAACTTTCACTCAGAGTCACTGAATTCCATCCTGCATTTGCGGCCTCCCTCTCAAACTGGTTTGGCGTAGTGTTTGAGCAGATGGTAGGACTTAGGATGAACTCCACAATTACATCCAGGGCAAAAGAAATTGGTTTTCTTTTTTCAGTTTTTACCCTGACATACGGCTCACAACCGATAATTTGTGTTTAGGAGTTTTGCGAGTTCATTAGCAGGGCCAAGGACATCACCAGGTAGAAGAACATCTTCTCTGTCTCACTCTCACAATTGTAAGAGAACACTTACTAGGAAATCACACCTGCTACATGTCCTGTCAGAATAAACTTAAAGATAGTCATCACTAGAAATAGGATGATCCAAAACAAGATCTCTGAGATCACATGATTGGTCTAAAGATTTCATCCATAATGAACAACTAAAACTATAACTTAATAAAACTAAACCAAAGTAATAGCAACACTAAAACACTGTAAAATACATTATTCCACAAATACTACTGGATTCTTAACTCCATATACAAAACCCGGCACTTGTTTACAGTTTCACAACAATAACATGGCTGACGTGTATTACTTTCACATTCCAGCTGTCTGATTAGAACCATGTTCAATATTGTATGATAATCGAAGTAAGAACAATAAATCGATACTGTAGTCTTGCTCTGCCAGAATATATCAATTAAAAATCATTTATATGACCTTAAATGCCTAAAATGTAAATAACTATACATGTCTACTTAGGCGACGAATATTCGTCATTGCTAAATCAGTGGGACTATTGAGAACAAAAATTCTTTTCATGCCAGCTGTAGGGTTAATAAGTAGCCTACACTCGTTATTCGGTTGTTTTTATCTAATGTTTTGATTGTTTTTATAAAATGAAGATTAGATATCACAATTTATTAAAATTAACGATCTAGAGGGCACTATTTTTGGAAGAGCTTTTCATACTGGGGACCTAAAAAACAACTACATTATTTGAAAAACAGACTTCATTTGACTTATAGTAAAAATTATATGTTATTATGATGATCAACAATAAACCACAAGAACTAACTAATTTTTGGAGCATTTGTAAATGACAATGAATATAAAAAAATCTGCAAGATAAATTGATGAAACTTCTTGTCGAACGGTTAAGAGAAGTTGAGGAGTTACAAAGAGATTAAAAATTTTAATGTATTTTTTTTATCATCAATAAATTATAATGCTTGTTGCTTACGATTATTATACAGAATGTTCAGTAAAGGTTTCCCAATACTTTGGGATTTTGGTCTACACATAAAAATGAGCAAAAAAGTTCATATGAAGGTATGTCCTAAAACCTTTAGTTTTCCGTCTATCTATCAGTATGTTTTTTATAGGAAAATAATATCTTTTGAACCAGTTAAGATAAAGTTATGAAACTTAAGAATTGTATTAACCTCTGGTAGACCTTTTTGAAAATAAAATATTAACAAAATCCTTTAACCAGTTTCAACTCTCAACTGGGACATGTTCGGTGCTCTCGGATTGTGCAACCGTATCTTTAAAATGGCCACGTTCGCTTATGCATTGATGGATTTCGTTTGAAAAAGTACGATTGGAATTGTCATTAAATTTCAAAATAGATGCTATATTGTAAAATTTGTATAAACTATTTAAAACAGCTGATGCCTACCAAAAGGCAAAATCTTAGTTGCTCCTGGCTTGTGCAAGCAGCCCACTTATAAAGGGATCATGCTCACTTATGCGTTGACGAATTTCTTTGAAAAAGGTATCATTGAAATTGGTATAAAAATGATTAAATAGTTGATATCCTATGCAGTTTTTATAACTATCCCGGTTTTTTTATTATTTAATTTTAACAATTTTAAACAGATGCCATTTTGAAACGAGTAAAAGAATTTTGTTAATATTTTATTTTTAAAAAGGTCTACAAAAGGTTAATACGACTCTCAAGTTTCATAACTTTACCTTAACTGGTTCAAAAGATATAATAACAATTTATTTTATAAATATTATTTTATTAATATTTTATAAAAAACCCATGCAGACAGATAGACGGGAAACTAAAGGATTTAGAACAAACTTTCATATGAACTTATTTGCTTACTATTATGTGTAGAACAAAATCCTAAAGTATTAGAACACTTTTACTGAACACTCTGTATAATATTGAAGTAGAATATATATTGAATCATTCGATAATAACAATAAACTAACGAGTGTAGGCCGCTTATTAAAGTCTCCACGTTCATTTTATAGCTTATGCTTTTCCCTAAAAAATCATAAACGAATAATAGTTATAACTTGTATTTGGTTGACTTAGAATTTCATTGTGACTGTAATAAGCAGGACAATGGGATGTAGATGAGGCAGTAATTGATAAATATTATGAACCTTTTCCCTGCAAGTGGCGGTCATTTAATTTAGTAGTGTCAGTATGTTTTTTAATACATTAAGTATCAACATGACGATATATATATGTATATATATATATATATATATATATAAAATATATATATATATATATATATAATTTCAATAAACATTGAATCACAAAAAGTACTTGCTCCGCCGGGACTCGAACCCGGATCTCTGACTTGCCGGGAGAATGTGCTATCATTATGGTTATTTAAACATATATGTGACAGATACGGCCAAATACAAAATAATTTAATCGTAAAAAGTAAGGGCTCTGTGATGTAATGGTAGCAAATCCATCGAGTAAGTGAGAAATCCGGGTTCGAATCCCAGCGGAGCAAATACTTTTTGTGATTTGATGTTTATTGAAATTGAATTCAGCTATTGCCACTTATACAAATTTAAGTTATATATGTATATGTAAAACCGGGTGAGTTTTTTAAAGTGATCCAATAGCTGACTTTTTAATTACATGACTTAACACCACACTTTAAATTTGGAACTTGCTCAATTTTCACTCAGGAATACACTTTCAAATTTTTTGAAGATGGCCGCCATTTTCCACTATGGTGGCCAACTTTAAAATCTTTTATGGAACACCCTGTATTTTATGTTGTTTTTAGATTCTACTCTAAAAAATAAAACATTTTTGCAATTGAGAGTTTTTCAATATCTCTAATGGTTCAGAAGCTACATGGACTAGAAGTTTTCATCATCAGTTGCATGAATTCTTAAAGCACGTTTAATCAATGTTAGTTTTATGTGTTGTTAGTTTTATTATGTGTGTAGTTTGTATGTGTTTTGATATTAGACATATTTTACGTTGAACATTAATCATTTTGCTTTGATATTCATTTAACTTTCGACTAAATATTTGGTAAAAAAAGATTTCAGAAGCAGCGACTTAGATAGATCGCAGTTAAACAAACACATTTAAAGAATACATATTTTATTGAACACATTTTAAAATTATCTAAAAAATTATTATTGTAATAGCAATACCAAAACAAAGGACCAGTTCTAATAGCTTAGTAACTTTACAAGTTCAAATCAAATGTTCGAAGTGCCGCCCTTCTGTCTCAATACACTTTCTGAGTCGTTGCTCATGCACTCTTTGTACCCTGATTAAAACGTCTTCACCAATTGAGCTGCACTTGTTGCATATCCTTTCACGCATGTCTTCGGGAGTTGTAGGGGGCTTGCGGTACACCTTATCCTTTATGGCTCCCCACAGAAAAAATCCAAAGGAGAAAGGTCAGGTAATCAAGGAGGCCATGCTACCGGCCCACCTCTACCTATCCATTGCTCTTGAAATCTCTCATTCACCGCATTTCGGGCAGTTTGAGCGTAGGGGCGTCATCTTGCTGATACCACATGGTATTCAGGGTTTGAATAGGAATATTATCCAATAGGACAGGGAGAGTTTCTCTGATAAATTCAGCATACTGCGGACCGTTGAGGTTTCCATAAAAAAAGTGGGGACCAATAATCTTACTGCCTAGAATGCCACACCACACGTTAAGCGACCATCGCCTCTGATCTGCGGTGTGCATCCAGTGAGCATTAGTAACAGACCAATAGTGCATGTTGTGCATGTTTACCTCACCTGTACTCACAAATTTAATGTCGCTTCATCTGAGAAGAGAACCATTCCTAAAAACATGGGATTATTTTCAACTTCCAGTAGCAACCAACTGCACAATTGCAACCTACGGAGAAAGTCTGCATCCAATAACTCTTGATGTAAACTCATTTTAAAAGAAATTTGTGTTGATTTAATATGTTTACAATTGAAGTTTGACTTACTCCTAATCCATTACTTATTTCACGAGTTGAAATATGTGGACAGTCATACACTGATGCTAAAACATCAATTTCAGCTCCTTCTTTTGTAACTCGCTTTGCACGATGACGCTTTCGAGGAGCCAAAGACCCTGTAGATCGGGCTTGTTTTTCAAGATGAGCAAACGCACTACATGATGGATGTGGTCTATCAGGATACCTTGCAGCATACAAATTTGCAGCATCACGTTTGTTCTTGTGACACTCACCAAATATTAACAACATATCCACCTTTTCATCGAATGCCATAACTTTCAAGAATCAGGTTTGAATTTGATTAGAAATTGACAGCTGTGGATAGTCACAGAATGCAACAATTAGATTTGTAAACAATGTTGCCAACCCAAATACAGTATGGAACTAAAATACTCAGAGTCATATTTGTCAAAATATTACTTAATAATTAATCCACGTAGCTCCTCAACCATTAGAGATATTGAAAAACTCTCAATTGCAAAAATGTTTTATTTTTTAGAGTAGAATCTAAAAACAACATAAAATACAGGGTGTTCCATAAAAGATTTTAAAGTTGGCCACCATATAGGAAAATGGCACCCATCTTCAAAAATTTGAAAGTGTAATCCTGAGTAAAACTTAAAATTGAGCAAGTTCCAAATTTAAAGTGTGGTGTTAAGTCGTGTAATTAAAAAGTTAGCTATTGAATCACTTTAAATAAACTCACCCAGTATATAAATACACACACACACAAAAACATCTGGCAGCTTGTAACACAAATAACGTCATGTACATTACAATAGAAATGTTTTTATTTTCTTTGAAATAGTTTGGAGTGATATTGTTATTCTCAATATATTAAAAATAGGGAAATTATTAACTGTAATTCTTTAATTCTGAGAAAGAAAATATGATGCAGGAAATAAATATATTCTTATACAATTATATTAATAAAACCGTTGTATTAATTATAATATTAAATCAATTATACTCGCAACCGTTTCGTTGTTGTAACATTAGTATGTTCATTTTATATGCAATAAAAAATTTGTTTTTTATTTTCTAACCAGATGAAATTTACACAAAGTGGCCATCTCATATTACAATGTTCTCACAATTTTAATTCACAAGCATGATTTCCCAAAAAGTTTTCATATGATAAAAAAACTCAAATCAAATTCTGTATTACATATTTCAAATGAAAATATTGTATTGTGTTTGATTATGAAAAAGTGTTATACAACATCATATATATGTGATGTTATATATTGCTTTTTCAGAATGAAACATACAATACAATATTTTCATTTGAAATATGTAATACAAAAATTTGATTCGAGTTTATGAGTGTGTATATATATAAATAAAGTCAACCTAACACTTTCGTCATTTATGGCTTTTTGGGAAATCATACAATGTCAAATGAACATCTTCAACATTTTTACAATGAAGATTTTTTATAATGCCTGTGAAAGAGAACACAAGAAGCTTCTGAACTTTTTCCAACAAATTGAGATGGGGAGTGTTCTCGAAAAAACCTCAGGTTAGGATTTCCAGTAATTCCTTCGTTGGAGATCATGAGCTTCTGGATGTGAGAGAAGTGATAAATATTACTTTTTTGTTTTATTGCAAAACTAACAACTTTATCATTTCTAACTCTTATTTCTATTTGTTAGAACTAATACATTGTTAGTCACTTGAACAACTATACACCTATGTCAGGTAATACTAAACAGTGTGCGTTAAAGCTATGGATACACTCTGTTTAGTTTTTGATGGATAACGATAGAGGGATGGAAGTTATGAAACCTTTCTAGGAAGTAGAAGTGAACATTTAGTCACTGTTACAACTTTGCCCATTCTCCAAAATGGGGGGGAGGGAGCGCTCAAAATTTTGAAATGTAAAGACCCATTTCAAAAGTCTTGATAAAAGAAGAACAGTGGAAACTAGAGCTTTCTATCTCAACCCAGTACAAAGTGGCAGCTCATTGAAATTAATTAAAAATTAATTGAGGCAAAACATGGACATCCACATTCAGAAGTTAAATAACTTCAATAGACAACCACTTTCCTTACAAACTCAAACCTGTTCTATAGCTATTACCTGCTGCAGGGCAGGCCTCCCTTATCTTATCAGTTTTGAGGAAGCCCAGTATTATATTCAGTTTCTGGTTGGAATTAACGAAAGACTTTTTGTGTTTATATGATACTTTACCTTGAAATGGAGTGTTTAAGTGAACAAGAGTGTATTACGATCCTGATGATGCAAGGCTACGGAGAGCGATTAGATCTTACGATGAAGTAAGAAATTTATTTAATGATTTTGATTTAATCAAAACTCTGTATCTAAATCAGGAGATAAAAAAAACAATCCAATGTTTCCAGGAAATAGGCAGTGTTAAAAACTGCCCTTGCTGTCTCAGATGAAGCAACTTTCATGTTTGATGGTAATGTTAACAAGCACAATGTTCATTATTGGGCTGATATTAACCCTCATTGGATGAGAGAGCAAAATTCGTAGCACCCTGTAAAATTAAACGTTTAGCTTGGCATTGTGAGAGTTCAGTTTGTTGGGCCCTTTTTTATTGATGGAAACCTTAATGTCGAGGTATACCAGGAAATTTTACAAAATCGGTTTATCCAGCTATTCAAGTAGCAACCAACACCTGTAATGAAGCACCAGTAAGATGGAGCACCTCACACAATGACCTGCATGTCCACGAGTATTTAAACAGTATTTTTCCAAATCACTGAGTAGGCAGAAGATGAAGTATCGAGTGGCCACCAGATCACCAGATCTATCTCCACTTGGCTACTTCATGTGGGATTACATTTAAAAAAGTGTCTATAAAAAAAACCTTAGGGACAGAATAGTAATGAAAATTTAAAAAAAATCCCGCATGAATCAATACAGCGTGATGTTTTAAGTTTCTACAACAGGCTTGGACATTGTCAAACTAGTTTGTACATATACTGATATGAAAAACACAGGTTAGTAAGTTTTAGTTGTTTTATTGCTTAACGTAATTGTAATTACTAGTGCTACTGAAACGTTACATTTAAAAATTTTAAACTGACCTGCAAAAAGCCCATTTTGTGGAAATGATTTGCTTTTGTTTCCTAGAGGGTGTCCTGAGTTTTATTTTTCTATCTTTGTCCATTAAAGGTTGAGCAGGATTCATCCATGCTTTTAACTTAATTAACATTTCAATGAGCTACCATTTTACACAGGGTTGAGATAGAAAGCTCTAGTTTCCACTGTTCTTTTATCAAGACCTTTCAAATGGGGTGTCACTTAATAGCTCTTTACATTTAAAAATCTTGAGACACCTCCCCAAAATCCCATTTTGGAGAAATGGGCAGATTTTTAACAGTGACAAAAAGTTCACTTCTATTTCCTATAAAGGTGTCCTGAGTTCCATCCCTCCACCTTTATCCATCAAAAACTAAACAGAGTTTTTATTAATCCATACTTTTCACTCACACTGTATGTAAGGTGTGTATGAAACAAGTTCTAAACACGGATGATGGTACGTGGTATAATTATGATTACCTACACTGGTTCCATACGTATGTGTTGGAGTTACAAAATTGGAAAACTTCTAGTATGCCAATAAAAATAAAAAAACGGCATTGTCTGCAAGTTGATTGTCTCACTATGTGGATCCTCAGCAAAATTGATGAACTAGTCAATAAGTCTCTAAAAAGATTGATGAGTTTGACCCGGCTTGTGCCGGGTCAAGGCTTTCTGAAAGCTGAAAAGGATATTTAACTTCTATAATCCAACAAAGAAGATCTAGAAACCTTTCTTGTGGAATCCAACAAGGAGAGCAGGCATGTCTGAGTTTAGATCCTTACTAGAAGGCACACAATAATAACATAACCAATAAACTTCTATTTCTAATTGGCTTGGATATACCAGTGATGAACTTATGTTTTTTCACCTTGAAAAAGAAGACGATGTAAAAACAACACCACTGTTAGTTTGCTTGCCAAAAGAAGGTGATGCTATCTCAGTATTCAAGAATTTTAAAACTGAAAATGCCAATGAAGATTAAAAAAAAGCATATCTTGTTACATGATTGCATCCCTTGTGAGAGAGAGCATTTAAATCGGTTTCAAGGTACACTCAGGCGGCGTAAAGAAACGGATGAGCACAATCTAACCATATGACCTAGGAGTTCCACGAATTGGTATATCTGATAAACAACAGCAATATTGACTGTCCTTCAAATGAAATTGCAACACTCCTCACAACCTATTTTAGTCCACAGTCTCAGTAAGTGTGACATGCAAGCTGTATATAATAAACTCTAACAAACAAACTTGGACATAATCTCTTTGCCAGTGGACATTAATGAAAAGTTCGACTGGTTTATCACTCTCGTGGACAGTATAATTTAGGAATGCAGCCCAGTTATGCGATTTGGAAAAAGTGCATTCCCTAAATGGTTTTAAAAAGAGTTGATAAATCTTACTATCGAAAAGAACATTGAACACAAGAAATACAAACTCACATTTTGTATGGTTCACTACCATCGGTTTTCCCAGCTAAGATCTATTTGTAAATCTTTATCCAGAGAATGTTATAGAAACTACCTTTTAAATGCTGAGGAAGCCATTGAAACCAATCTACGAGTTTTTTGGATCTTTGCCTGATCCAAAAAGTCTCAAGTGACTCAGAAATATGCAATCTCTTTGCAACGCACCTTGGTTGTTGTTTCTCAGATTCATTTAATGCTCCAACCTTTAACTATTACGGAACTGATCCTTGCCAAACTCTAGTTTTTATAATTGTTTACTATATATTAATATTCTGTTTATTGTTATATTTAGAAACATTCTGGTTTTTAATTGCATAATTTGTGTATTGTAAATTGCCGTTGATGACAAATAAAAACAAAGTAGTGTTCACTCAATGACAATCCTTTCTGAATTCATGGATATTAAGGAATATTTATGGTAAGGATTTCTAATAATGCCTTTGGCGGTGATCACAAGCTTCTGGACAGGGTACAGCTAACAATATTTTCCTGAATCTCAATCAAGCATTTTAATGCCTTAAATACAAATTAATATTGTTAAACACTAGTTTTACAGACATCCAGGACCATGACTTGACTGATTTCGAGAAAGAAATAAAGCTTTTACTTAAATTCAAGCTAGTTTTTACTTAGATGCAAAATTTTAAAAATCGAAGTTCATATAAATTTAAGTTGAGTTCCTAAAGGTTTTGTATTAGGACCAGGAAATTTTATTGTTATTCTCCAGGATTATCTGATAAATGTTTGCTTTCAAGTTGTGTATTTGGATAGTAGTTGAGTAACTTAGAGTAATTTTCAGGCTTTTATATATTAACATTTATATAACATTTTTATTGAAGATTCATCTGACTTACTACTGCTATAGGTCATTAATTAAATCATGTCATATCAAACATTGCTTTTTGGGTTTATGCATAAAATATATATTAATCGGTTGTATACAATAATCTAAACCTTTTCTTGTATTAAAAATACTAATAGTAAACATATTTTGGCAGAACAATGGCACTGCACAGGATGCTCAAAACTAATTGTGTTGTGCATTTAAAATGTTGCAATAACAGTTCCGCCAACAGTAATTCAGAAAAGGCACAGAAAATGATATTATTTTGGGAAAATGAGATGGTTCACAAGACTAACTTGCAGTATGATGTGTTGAGTGAAGAAGAAAAAATTATTCACAATATGCATGACGAAGCAGTAAGAAAAGGACATTTCACCTATAATGATCCCATAACAAATGAGAGGATTTTGACAAGACTACGACACTATCTGCGGGGGAAATGTTGCGGTAACGCTTGCCGACATGTAAGTAAATACGCCTGTCTGTCATTTAGTTATTTAAGATACGTTTGTTGATATTGCATAAGGAGGTCGAAGCAACTCCTGAAACAGAATATTGACGTATAGGATCCGCACTCAATTGTGAAGGTGTATATGTAAAATGCTTTTGGTAATTTATTTCCCACGTGTAACCCATTGCTGTTGTTTATAAAAGGAACCATAATCAAGATCAACATATTGGTTTTATAGCTTAGTTTACAACTATTATTATCACTGTACTGTGTTATCATATTTTGTAAAGCTATATGTATATATTTTGGATGGAATGTGCATTGTATAACATCATTGGAGAAGTCCACGTAGAATGAATATTATTTTCATATGTCAAGTTATCATATTTGGTGCAGGGCTGCAGTTAGCATAAGGCGCACTATGGACCTGAGAGACATTTGCACCCCTACCAACTCAATGGCTACAGGCATTTTGACATATGCATTTGTAACATAAAAAAGCTTCAAGATTTCTGCTGAAGAATCCTGTGTACACTATTAAAGAATTCTTGGAGTCTATGGACAATACAGCTCCTTGATTTTACTAATTGGAATTTAACAAATTACTGTTAAAAAATAGTTTTTCCTTTCGCAAACTTGATAATTGGGTGTCAGTGGAGTATCCCTTAATTAGTTTGCTTGTTATTCAAATAAAATGGAGCAGTGTATGCAAGTAACCCACAACAATTGCAAAAAGTATTTCAGATTTTATTGAGGTCAGAGCAGGTATCTCCAGGGTTGATTTTGGGACCATTACCTTGTATCATATGTCATTAAAACTTGGAAATCATATTGAGGATCCTCTTCTTCAGTACGCTGACGATACTAGTGTTGTTTTGAACTCATTTTGTCTTCCAGGAATTGTAGGAAGTACCTTGAACTAAATCCATTGATAGTTTTTAACCAAATCAATTATCTCAAAATTTTGATAAAACTAAGATTTTAAAATGATTGTGATGCATAAGGTTTTATGAAGTATTTAACTATAATGGTGTTTCTCTTGAATTTTCAGATAACTGATCTGCAATATATTATAATTGATTCTGACCTAAGATGGTATTCACAAATCAATCATGTTTATATTAGGCTTGTTAGAGCACTCTATATTTCAGTTTTTTACACTATTAAACATTTAAATAATTGTTTATTTTGGACACATTTATCCTGATTTCAGCTATGGTGGCACATTATGGGAGACGGCCTCTGAATCCTCTTTGGAAGAGTTTTTGTAGTTCAGAAAAGGGCACATAGAATAAGCCCTCGGACGAAAAGAAAGTTATAGAGGATATTTCCAAGGAGAAGGAGTTTTGATTTTGATCTTGAGGTCTCTAATTGTGAAATCTATAGGTAGAGTACGATAAGCGGACCCGGTTTTTTATATCGAAGAATGTAATCATTGATACCTAATATTCACATCTCAAATCCTAGACTATCAATCGATATAAAGTATCTATAGTTCTCATTAACAATCATATGTTTTAAATTAAAATGTGAATCTAATATTTACAGTGATCAAACAAATTATTATAACCAAAATTAGGAAAACTGAAGACGACCATATTTGCTCCTCTCACAGTTACAAGTTGTTTCTTTCCCACAAATTTCACAAAATGGGTTTTTCAGTATGAATCCCACATGTTGAAGTCACAAAAACTTGTCTTATCATCTTTCAAAACAATGTCGTGTAGTTTTCTAAAATTGGCTGCCATTTTTAATAATCAAATGTTACTTATGTAAAATTGAAATATTACATTAAGAGTATTATTTGAAAGTGTTTACAGCTATTGATATAGATTATTTAATTAATCGTTAAAAATAATTAATCAGTATCGATTAATTATATCGATGGTTATGATTAAGTAATATCATTTGCCAATATCAATATAAAAAACCGGGTCCGCTTATCGTACTGTACCCAAATCTATTTCTGTTTTGGTTTTAAATCATCAAAATCCTTTTCCTCAAATTTCCCACTGCCATAATAAAAGAAATAAACCCAGTTGCATAATTCCTAAACATACATTATAGCTATTCCAAAAGTCATTACTACTATATTTATCAAAAGTTATTACTTTCACTTCATAAAACACTGCTGTCCATAAAATCGGTCATAGTTTTAAATTTGAATGGTGTTTTATGAAATAAATTTATTCTTTATCACTATGTCATTATTGTAATATGCCAATGAATAATAACTGTATTATATTCTTTACATGATACAGATACATGACACTTGCATTATGGATGAGGTTTAGAAAAGTTTCCACACCTTTATAAATATTTTTGGTAAACAAGTGTTGTGTGTCTTGTCCTGTAAACACAACCATCAACACACTGTTTATTTATTTAACTTCTAAGGGTAAAACAAAAAATTACAGATAATAATTACAGCAACATAACATAATTAACAATATAACAGTGTCCATGCAGCAGATTTAATGTAGTGGGAATTCAATAAAGTAGAAGAAGAAAAACTATCAAACAAAAACTCAAAAATAGTTACTCTATTATGTAATAACAATAAAGTAAAAAGAGAGAATAACAAGTTATAAATCTTACATTACAAAAAAAAGAACATAACTCAACAATCATAATAAATAAATGAAGACATGAACAAAACTTAACAATGACAAGCACTTTGAACCAGAAGCACGAAGAATAGCAGCGTAGCCCTTTAAAGGCACCACCATAGAAAACTTCACTTGCATAATAGAAAATGATAATCTGGAAAAGTGTGGGTCTTTAAAGGCAACTAGCAAAAACTTTGGACACCACATGATCACTACTGAGCTTCTTGAAAACTCAGAAGACGCCTCTTAAACGAGGATCTGTTGTAGCTCAGTAGGTCAATGTCATCAGGAACAGGCATTTCAGTGATTTTGGATCCTGAGCACGGGGCTGTCCATCATGTAGTTCAAGGAAACCACCACCCTGGCAGAGTCTCGGAATCTAGTGCCAGATGGAAGCTTGAAGTTTACTCTGTCGTAAAGTGTAAAATTACCAAGTTTTGTATATTACAAAATCATGGTTCAGGTTTATCTGACTAACTGCATTCTTTTATTTATAATTTAAGGTGTACCTTCAAATATAATCTCTTGCTTGAGCTCCAAAAATCCTTAAAACCTATTAATTGCATTCTGGGGCCATTTATAACAATCAATCAATCAATTCATTTTTTTTTTTTTTATTGCCAAAAAACATAACATGCATAGGCATTTGTCAAGAAAATTATAATATCCCAACTTAAAGTATACACTACTGACAGATCAAACACAACAAGACCAAATCAATATAACAGGAGTGATCTACAATTTATTATCCTCAACGTATTCCCGGACACTGTAATATTCTCTCGAAATAAGAAATTTTTTCAGACGATTTTGAAATTTTTGTTATGCCACTGAGTATGATATCTCCATATATATATTTAAATGAAGGACAATATAGGAATTTAAGTTGTATTATTTGTTTATTATTGACGGTGAAAGATGATAGGCTTTTCGACATTTGTCATCATTACATATTACAAAATGTATAACACTAAGTTTCGAGAATTGAAATCTACCCTCTCTTCTTCAGGTTAAACATTTAATATAAACTATGTACTTAAAATCTAAAACATACAGCAATGTTTTTGTCTCTTAATTTTTAGCGGGAGTCTATTGCCGCACATTGTAGGTTTTTAAGTACGTATTTATGTATTAAGTTTTTTTCACCTGAAAAAGAGGGTAGATTTCACTAAAAATGTAATGTTATATGTTTTGTGATATTAATGATGGGAGATGTCTGAAATCCTATTATCCTAAATTGCATATTTCTCACCAGGTTGTGCTTACTAACAGTAGACAAATAGTGTTAATAGTATAACGATTTGTTACCATTTTATTAATAAAATACATTATTTTTACAGTGTGTATACGACCATGAAAATGTAATTGATGAATACAAGTTACGAGTACGAACATTCAACACGTCATTTTGGACATATCCTCCTGTAGAGAAGGATGTTGAGTTTGATGACTCCTGTTACTTTGATGGAACCAATCTGAAAGTTCAAACGAACAGACGTTCCGCAAGCACAACTTTTGAATTTAGTGCAAGATAAGTTTAACTTTTAATTGTAGCATGTAAATTTTTGTAAATATAGGTTACAGAAAATCACTGTGTTTTTATTATTGAATAAACTGTGTTTTGGAAAAGTCTTAAGATACAACCATGTTTATCTGGACGTCATTTATCTGGATCATCATGTTATCTAGATTGGTCTTACAGAGTGGAGAGTGTCCCTTTTTATAAGCAACATTGTTTGGTGTATTTTACGAGTAATTTGTTTTTCTATTAACATGTTTGGCATTCAATGAAAACAAAACAGTGCAGATGACCTTCACCACCAGACGCAAGAACACAACCATATCACTAGCTGGACTACTTACACAAAACAGCACAAAATACTTATTTGGCACCATAATTGACTCAAAGCTCTCCTGGAAACCTCACGTAGACCAACTCTGCAAGAAGCTGTGCTCAGGCCTCTATGTCATCCGCAGAATCAAGCAAGTATGCAGCCCGGACTCAGCCAGAGTTGCCTACTTTGCCCTTTTCGAGTCCCACCTAAGCTACGGCATTGCAACATGGGGAGGAGCATCAAGAAACAACCTAGAAAGGGTGCTTCTAAAGCAGAAAAGAGCAATTAGATGGCTAGCAGATCTTAACTATCGGGACAGTTGCATAGAACCTTTTAAAGAGCTGAAAATTCTAACAGCAGTTTCACTTTACATCAGGGAAACAATTATGCACACCTTCTCAACAACGCAGCCGAGACATAGAGATCTTCACCAGTATAACACCAGACATGCAGCAAACTTCTCACTTCCCCAACACCACCTGAGTCTGTCGGAACAAAAACCCACCTACAAAGGTGCCCTCTTTTTCAATAACCTGCCAGAGCACCTAAGGAGGGAACACCCAAAGCGCCTCAAGAAACAGCTGACAGCTTGGCTTCTGGATCGACCGTTCTACTCGGAGGGAGAATTCCTGAATACCTCATTCAACATATAAATTGATACACTGAACCTTATCTAATATTGGCGCATGGCTGTTCTCTATGAATATGTCAAATAAAGAGTTATCTATTGTCTATTGTCAAAATAATACGTACAATATAACAACAAATTCACAATGTTGTTCTGTAATAGGCCTACGAGGTTTGATCATTCTAAATATAAAAGATGTACATGATTATCATCAGACTGACAACAACATTGGTGCAATGACTGACTTAGAAATTTTACCAGCAGCTTGTTCCTTAATAGTAACAATGGATAGTGGACACAATTCTGACAATGAAGAACCAGAATGTATCATGGACTCAATTTGATACTATGGTCCAGATAGACCAGCTGGTGGTTTATTTTAAGCGACAGTCTGACACTTCGTCTTTGAAAGTGATGTGATGAAACGTCTGCGTGTTATATTGTACTACTTGGAAGCAGAGGAAGTTAAATAAAAGCATCTGATCAAAACGTTTTTAGAAAACAATACTCTTCATTTCATTTCTATTTTATTTGTTATTTTATATATTTCTCTTTAGTTTAAATCTGTAAAGCGAAATAATAAATTGGCTGTACAGTAACTCCTTTACTTTTATATTTTGAACAAAAGATTTCTTACAACTGTAATCTATCATGTTTTTACTTTATTACCAATTTATCCAGATCATTTCTGGACACAATTGATAGGGATAAAGGAGGTTAAAATGTATTAATTCAAGGTCACAAAAAATTAATTTGAACAAATTTAAAATATTACTTTATTTTTGGCTGAATTGAAGTCTCAACCTGTTCACTCGAATTATATGGGATCGTTCTCCTTTAGGACCATTTAATTCTTAGTTAAAATGCCATATTTCACTTGTTTAGTCTAAAAATTTAATTTATTTCTTTAATGTAGGGAAAGAAGGGGATTGGTAGGTGTTACAGTACATCAAACATTTTAACTTTTAACACTTAAAGTGCTAAAAGTCAATGAGACCGGCTTCAACTTTCAGTGTAAAAATGTCCATGAGCTGATTTAATCAGCTGTTAAATTCAGAAAGTGGATGATTTTAAATACATTGTCAACCTTCGATGGTAACAACACAGAAGATACTAAAAATACAGCTAATGATAGCTGCAGCAGACAGTAGCTACTGAAGCTTGATAAAGCTACTCAAAAGTAACCACTAGAATGTATAAAGTAATGATCCAGCTTATTCTACTGTATAGGTCAGATTTGTGGACTCTTACAATTCAGAAATCTCAGAGAAAGTAAATTATTTTCAAAAACAAAATATGAAGAAGAAATCAGTCCTAGCCAAAAGGAACATGAATGGAGAATTAGAAAAACAGGAACTAAGAGACTTGTACCAGGAACCAGATGTGGTTACTCATATTAGAAGTGGAAGATTAAGATGGCTGGGCCATGTTAATAGAAGGGAGGAGGTATCAGTTATTCGAAAAGTGTGGGAAGGAAGACCAGAGAGAACAAGACCAAGAGATAGACCGAGAATGAGATGGAGAGATCAAACAAGAGCAAACCTGAGGAAGATGAGAAAAGATCTTGGAATAAGTTGAGATAGAGGTGCAATTTCGGTGAGGCCAAATCCCAACTGGGTTTCGAGTGACCACAGGAGTGCATTTACTAATATACCTAAAATAAAATAAATAAGTGGTTTGAAGAGGTCTCTCAGAATGGAATAGAAACAACTTACCTTAATGATACTTCTTCATTTTTCAGTATATAGTCTCTCTGTACATTAAAATACACATGGACTATAGATAAACTGCTTGCAAAGAAACCTGCGCAGAAAAAAATATAATTTCTAAAATTTAAATGTAAACAAATGTTTCCGCCTCTTTGGTGAACTTCAGCTAAAAGTGTCAACAGATGTTTAGTGTCAGTGTTAAGTTTTTAAAACACATCCCATTGGTGTCCAAGACTTGAAAAACAGGATCACTGCTGAGTGCAGATGCTTGACCAGGGAAACTTTTACAAAGGTTAGGCAAGAATTTGAAAATAGTTTTTTTTTTGCTTGAACAACAATGGCTACCAATTTAAACATTTGATTTGAAGTTTACAAAAGGTTTACAACAGTATTCAGTCAGTAATATTGTTGTTGTTAGCAGTAGTACAGTAGTTTGTAGACTAATAATTGTTGTGTAAGAAATTACATTATTGGCTGCTGATACCAAACGGCTTGGCCAATTTCAATTTTTTTACCAAAATACAGCATTTTTTATGAGCTTCAATTTGAGGTGTCACAAGGTATTAGTCACCATTTAAAAATTTTGGCTTTGGGTACGGGGAGTATGCGGGTGAGCATCCCCATTTTGAAAATATTTTTTTTGTTCTCCCAATTAGTACTATACACTTCCGTTCAAAATTTTGATACTTGGGCTATAAGTCTTTTAACTCTTCCCACGCGGAATTTATCTTTCAATTTTGACTCATAACGCGTAATTAACTTTAAAATTTTATTTTACATTTTACTAACTCTAATTTTTTTTTAGTTAGTGGTGGCTATTAGGAATAAAAAATAATACAGTATCACAAAATAATCAGACCCCTAAATTTTTTAACAAATTTTACAAAAAATTGAAAAAACAACCTCTTTACTTGAATTTCCAAAAATATTTTCAGTAAGGTAAAATTAATATTTTTTACAAAAAACTAATGCTAAATAAATAATGCTAAATACAACAGGAACACGAACAGTAAATAAGGAAATATGGCAAAACAGCGTTAAACACTAAAATATGCTGTGCCGGGATATATCCGTTTACCGCGTAATGGTTCGCCGCAGACTGAGGCTAAATCACGCCACGAGGGACAAAGCCACGCCCTCCTACCACTGCGACACGCGAATGAGGTTCAAACTGTAACATCTGCTTTTCGGAACAAGTATTCAACACTCCCTTGAACTCTAGCGGATTCCACGGCAAATACAATTTATTAAATAACAGAAAATAGACTTTGAAGGATATATGCGTTTACCACGTTTCGGTCAAAATCAGGCCTAACGGATATATCCGTTTGCCGCGTGGGAAGGGTTAATACAAGTTTGAAGTTTTCAAATGAACACCCTGTATAAACAACCAGTCATAGGACACAGTGTACAAGATGTGCTATCAGCTGATCAGCAGCGAAACAGACACAAAATTTTAAAAAATCAGGTTAGCCACAGTATGAAAACTAAATTATTTATTTGATTCTGGCATTTAAACACTTAGTAAGAGACATACTGATGATACCCAGTGGAAATACAGTGAATTACATGAACAGTGTAATGTCAAATTCTGACCACTTAAACAAATGTGACTTGGCGTTCGGTTCCAGCCGAGCACCACATAACCAGTGTGTGTGTCTACCTCAATGGGTTAATATCTTTCCAGTTCGAAGAAATTTTAAATTGTACAATTAATTGTTTTAAAACAAAACTAATACTCTTTATATTTAAACTACAGAGAGTAAATTTAGTACATCTCTTTTACATAAAAACTGGAAATATGTGTTTATAATTATTTTCCTATTTGAGTTAAATAAACTGATTATTAATTAACCATCTGCCACTAATTTAATAACCTCAAGAGGAATTAAAAAAGAAACAATTGTAATGAAAAATACTTTATTAGTAAATCCTATGTACTATGCTTGGTGAACTATACAAGTCGCCTCCTGGCTTATCTCACTTCTTAATTAACTCAAGTAATTGATCGCTTGCTACAGCAATAGGAGTATGTGTATATTACAAATGTTGAATGAAACATAAATGATGGAAATATTTGGATAAGAAAATAATATCAAACATAAAATGAAACAAAAGTACACTGTTTAGATAACTTATCATTGGTAAGAAGTAAACATGAGACAAATTAAATATCATCACTTCCATACACTGACAGATTATCTCGGTAGTAATTGAAGAAACAAGGATGGCCTGAAAAAGTTCTCTTGCAGTTTAGATATTCATCATACTAGTGAGTTTAAAAAATTCACTATAACTATTTGCATCAATCGTACAATTTCTACAGTTTATAAAAACTTATCACTATAAGAATTTAATCTTCTAATAAAGATATTTTATATCCTTAAATTGTACAGTAGCCATTTCATAAATACTGTTTCTTACACTATAAAGCTATTAATATTCCATTTGTGTGTAAGCTATTTAGTTTCTATCAGGTCCAGTCTCACTCAGAATTCACTTTTTACACACTCACTAGGTAACTCTGTACAGAAGCGATAAATAAGTGCAATGTTACACTCAATCTTTCCTGGGTATCAGGTGGTAGAGCCGTTTCTCAAAGTCAGGTATGGAGCATGGTGCCCCACAGAGGGGGTCCTTGCCATCCACACCCTTGGGGAACGCTATCACATCTCTGATAGACTCTGCTCCTACCATTATCGATAGTAGACGATCCATACCTGCACAACCACACAACTTTCATCAGTAATAACAATTGTTAATAATATATCAGAACATAACTAATTCGATTATGAATTATGAATGAAACGATAACAAGAGGCTTTAGTGATTCCACAGTTTAAATTTTAACAAAAACAACTACTACTTAATAGTAAAAAATATTTTGAAATGTACACAAAACAAGCAGTTCAACTTACCAAGAGCAATTCCTCCGTGGGGAGGAGCTCCTGAAGCCAAGGCCTCCAGGAGGTGTTCCAATGAGTTAATAGGAAGTTTCAGGATATCGTTGAGCACTCTGAACTGTACCTCTGGATTATGAATACGAATGGACCCACCCCCCACTTCAAATCCGTTCAGAACCAAGTCAAAGTGCAGACCCCTCACCTGAAATGGAACAAAAATGTTATATTTAATCAATATATATTCTTAAAATGACAATTAACATGTATGTGTTGCTCTTTATAGCAATAACAACCTTGAGAGGGTTTGTGTTCAGTAAGTGAACGTCCTGTGGGTGTGCTGAGGTAAAAGGATGATGAGCAGATTCCAAGCTGCCGTCCTCTCCCTCCAGGAACAAGGGAAAGTCAACAATCCAAGCAAAGTGAAAGTTTGATGTTGGATTCGAGAACACGTCTTGCCTCAGTTTTCCCATCAATGGCAACTAGAACAATAAATAAACAATGATTTTATAAATAACAAAGGATGTATATAATATAATATATATGTGTATATATATATATAACAAAACACATATATCTATAATATGATATATCTATATCTCAATCTTATCCCATGCAAGACTCTTGTATGACTTGTATTGGTGCATGCATCCACACCATCCAAATCCGATCCAAAACTTAACTCTGAATTCTCAGAACTGACACTATAGTAGAATTAAGTTAAGAATTCTCAAAATTGTTGGATTGCAGACAGGTTTAGGCTATAAATAGGGTGAGAAGGAGTTATATTACATTTTCAAACTAATAGAATGAAGGAAATAATGCAATCTGGTTTTTTTATTTCTCAATAATAAAATAGCCTCACTGACTTTCGTGAAATCCTCGTAGTGTGCCTCTGAAAACATGAACATGAACACAACACATCAAACATCTCTATCTTATCTCTATCTCTTAGACTGACACAGCCAATGTCACAACTAACATCAATGTCTTGTAGTTGACACCACGTCGAATTGCTTACACAATCTATTTCGGTCTTGCTGGGAGAGCAATCTCCGCTTAACAGATGTTTAACAGTAGTTTTAGCTCTGCAAAATGAGGCTGAAATATTTCAAAGAAGATAATTGTGTAAGCAATGTTTCGGCACATTGTAAACTGGAAGACAATGATGTTAGTTAATAAATCTCTATGTTAAATCAATTTTTCCTAATAGTTAACATCTTTAATGAATGTAGAGGGTCCACCGATGAAAATGAAAGATTTCAGAAATAATTTTATTGTTAAGGAATTTTTTATTTAACAATTTTAAATACATAAATAGGTAACTCGAGATTAGCCTTTAGATTTAAATTGTCACAAAAATTATTTTTTGAATACTACATCCGGCAGATGTCCTCCATTGACATTTATGCATTCTTGGACTTGAACTTGAAAGTTTTGCACGACACCTCGCAGCATATTGATAGGTATTGTTGCAATCTCATCAAGAATCTGTTGTTAGAGCACTGGGATTGTTTCAGGAGGATCAGTTGCACACACTTTAGTTCCCCAAAAAAGAAGTCGCAGACAGTTAAGTCGAGAGACCAAGAGGATCTATTGATATCCCCGTTTTGAGAAATTATACGCCCTGGGAACAAAGCATTTACAGCATTTATTGAAATTCTTGCAGTGTGGCTTGTTGCCCAGTCCTGTTAGAAAAGTGTGTTTTCATTCACTGGAAAGTGGTCTAGTTGGGGTGTGAAGGTCTGGATAACTGCAACGTATCACTAAGAATTTACGTTTCAGCGTGATCCTAAAAAAATATGGGCCGATGATTAACAAAACCGGAGAGGTGGAAATGTGCCTCATCAATCACTCATCCACAAGTTGTGACTTGATTGTAAATTTCTTCCAACCTGGCTAGCATAACCTCGAAAATCAGATACGCTGTTTTTAATCACCCGGATTAAGAGATTGAATAACCTGTATTTCGTAAAGGTGATATAGAAGATATTGATGGAGAATGCTTCTCACCGATGTGTCACTTAATCGAAGACGTGTTGCATGTTAAATGGCCGATAGATGAGGACTTCTCAACATTGCTTGTCAAACATGTTCAATATTTTCAGGAGTTGTAACTGTTTTGACACTACCACCTCTTTTATTAGACATTGATCCACTTTGCTCGAGGTTTACCCACATCTTAATCGCATTATCTGAGAGAACAGGTTGGCTGCGCGGTATTTTGAAATGCTGTTGAAAGTCACACGTTTGCACTAAATTATTGCCATTTTAAACAATAAAATTGTTGATTCTGATTTGTCACATTATCTTGTTTCGGTAAGTTAGGAAAACGGTTTGGTTATATTTAACTGTCACTAATTAGAAGCAGTGCCTGGTAGCCTAGGTTGACGCAACTAGGGAAACTCATTGTATTATAATATTAGTATTAATGGAACCAGAACACTACCAAAACAGTTTATACTTTAAATAAGTTTATGTACTTACAACTTCAGTGTCTTTGCCAATACCAACAACAACTGTGCAAGGCATTGAGAGGTCCAGCAGGTCTTTCAGCTGGTCAACATTCACAAATGTCAGAGAAGCTTCCATCGCTTGTCTCCAGTTGTTAGCTCCACACTTCACCATGAATAACTTTGCTTTACTCTTTGACTTCAGCAGTTCTTCGCACTCTTTGAATGATGAGTTAAGCTTACTTACCTAAAACATGATAACCGCACTTGTCTGAAAATCGTCATATGGCATAAGGATGAACCCGATATATAATTCATTGTGAAATTAATTTTGCTAAACAAAACTTTCTTGAAGCGCTTGTGGTAGTGGAGAGAACAACAGAACAGCTGGAAAGCACAAAATACCATTCTAACACAAACACATAACACTCTCTCTCTCTCGCATTTGTAAGCTTTCAATTCAAATTACTAAATTGCTATGACATAGGTATTACATTACACATTGTATAGAGTGTAGAAAATAAAAGTATAAGAAAAATTTAAAATACTGTAGTTCATTTATTACAAAAATTGTCTCCTTTTAATTTTTTCACCCCATCATCTGCATACTTGCCGCCCCCTATACACTTGCATGGTATGCATCCCTGGCCCTGTGAGTAGAACTGTTTAGGGCTTCACACTGTTATTATGTGACAAAAATGAAGACAACCACCAGTCAATTCTTAAAATGTTATAATGGTTATCAACACTGTCACAAAAACTTTATGGAAGTGACAATGTTTTTGTATTATATAGCCAAGTCAAATACGATTGTGATTCCAAACTGAACCTAATTTAAAATTAAAACATTGATTGTGGCAGATAAACCCTGTAGTACCACACAGGCTGCCCTAGAATTGGTAGTTGCAGTGAAGGTGCTAAAGTAATATATTGCAAGTCTAGTATAATAAATAACAATAATAACTGGAAAACTGCGATACTTGGAATATAGTTTAATAACATCATTATAAAAAATAGTCCCATTAGCCACAATTTTAAATGAAACAATCACTTACTATAATTGAAATGGACAAAAATGTCTAAGTACTACGCTCTGCAGTACATCATACTTTACATTTTTTTCTGAATTCTTATTGTTTATTTAAACAAGTCATTGCCTAATTTTCAAATATGATAGAAATATTTACAAGGCATTATATTTACGTCACAAAATTGTAATCCATAAAATATTAAATGAGATACAATAATGTTTCTTTCCTAAATAAGATAATAAAAGCAAAATTATATTTTCAAAAAATATGTTTTTTATAATGTTTTAGAAACACAAGAATCGTAGATTTGTTTTTCCTCGGATCAAGACCCTAGTTTTAAAACCTGACTCAACAAATTAGACTTTCAAAATAAAACCTATTGTATTTGTAAGAATTAAGAAGTTTCACTAGTTGGAATTATGTTTTGGATTATTGGGTTATTATTATCCAAAATACAACAGCGTTGTAAATTAAATTGGCACGAGGAAGTAGTACGTCAGGCCATGTGTCACATAACAGGCTCCACTGATGTTCAGTGCAAAATTTGAAGTCTATAGCTCGTTTCATTGTTGACAGATAAAACAACAAAAAAACAAATGTAAAAAAAAGTTTTATATTCCATGGCAAACAAAAAAAAATTGTGTCATCCTACTGAGTGGTTAACTTCAATGGCATCCAGCCAAATCCCATGGTTGTACATGCAACATCAAAGAAGTCATTCTTGTTTATATAAAAATGAAGCTTCATAAAAATGTTGTCTATAAATTAAATCTTCCTCTAGATATCTTGTTACATGATACGTTAAAATTTTTATTTATAAAATTGGGTCCCATAAAATTGTTGTTGTTCCATAAAATGTTGTACAGTACGTATTGGGATAGTTAGGGTGAATTTGTTAAAAAATGTTAAAATGTCTTATTTGTACATTGTAACTATTGTACAGAGTTTGTTTACAAACTGATTGAAACTACAATTTTCTTGTTGCCATCATAATGTTATCGATAAGACCAATGTAAAAATATTCACTAATGCTCAGCCAAATCCCATTGTGTGACATGCACTATCCAACTTAGTGTTCCTCATATAGAAATGAAGCTTCATGGATTATTTTAAGTCTATATATCATTTCTTTTTTGAGATATCGTGCGGACAGACAGACAAATGAAATTTTTCTAGCTGCTCCAGTGATAGGCTTCGCTACAGCTCAGCCAATAATATTAAGAAATTGAAATAAAAATGTTATAATTACAATTATTCATACAGTTTGTAATAAATATTGATTTAAGTAAAATAAATTGGCAAACTGTATCATAGCTTTACTACGAATTATTTGGACATTATATTATAGAAACAAAAGCATGTCCCTGATGGTGCATAATGCATTTTCCTATCGTAAAAAAAAAAAAAAAAAATAGAAACTAGATTATTGTTTAAACCATTTTTATAACATAAACAACAGAAATGATACAAACTATAGAATATTCTTATTGTTAAATGAATGGTAAATTTACTAATCCAATCTTGGGTATACAGATGATTTAAACTACATTAAGTGGTTACTACAAATGGTTGATTAACCCTTTGAATGCCACAAGGCAAAAAATTTAGTACAAAAGAAATGCACTAGCAACTATATTGAAAGTCATATGCGAAAAATGCCAGGGAATAATAAGAAGTATTACCGGGCTTCCGGAAAAAGAATATATTTTTTTTTATTTTTTATACTATTTTTATGAAACAGGTATCAAAATGTTTGTAAAAAACTGTATTACAATAAAATGTTACAAAACAAATGAAACAACATAAAATAATATTAGTTTTGGCATGTCAAAACCAAAAAATGTATAAAGCAATTTTTATTTTTTAGTTTTTATTTTTTTTGACAAATTAAAAAGAAACAATTTTACTATGGGAAGAATTTTTTAAATATTCTTTATAACATTGTTAATGTGAAAAAAATAATGGTTAACTTTTTTATATAATTACTATAGTTACATAACAATGCTTGAAATTATGTACATAATGAAAAAATCATTTTTCAGTACCGGTAACACAACACTAAAACAAAAATAATTAATGCATTACTTACATTTATCCTTTGGTTCTAAAGTATATCTAATATATGGTCTTCATATTTTCCCAAAAAATACACACACACACACACACACAGGCGCGAGCGCGCACACGCACGCACGCACGGGAGATATCAATTTAACAAAATCATTTTAGAGATCCTAACCTCAAAAACGATGTAAACACAACCATGTGACCGAACGTATTATTTTAGATATTACGCATACTATACGTAGCGAGTTGTTTACGCGCCAACGATGTTACGCGTCCGGTTGATCACCGCCAGCTGTTGTTGCTTCTATTATTCTGTGTTTTTTTTTATCTTCACTAATATAAAGTACTATGTGAACTATTATATATCTATTGCAGGATAGTTAACAAATAAAACAATATTGGTTGTGAAAAGAATTCATGAAAAATAAAGCGTTAAAAATTACGATAACAGACGGCGACGACGGATCGTCGCCTGGCACTTTTCGCACAGTAAGTCGGCGACGATAGATCGTCGCCGTGGCACTTTTCGCAAGGGTTTTTGGCGACGATGTATCGTCGCCGTGGCACGCAAAGGGTTTAAACAAAAGAAAAATTGTTATACAGTGCACCATAGCTTAAAATGTCTTCTAAACTATAATTTTTCTGATAGTGGAACTGGTTAAGCTAAGCTTTTGGAGCCACAGTTCAGCTTACTATTCAACAACAAAGCCACAACAAGTATTTTACGTAGAATATTTTATGTACAAATTCACAATATTATGAACATTTAATCCACTTTTATCACATTAATCATTTAAAATGTGATAAAACATTACTAAAAACTCAAAAAGTTTAACTTTAAACTATTACTGATGGTTAAGCAAATTTGATTTAAATAGGTGAATCACAAAAAACTATTAAATTTTTAGTATAATTTAAACTATGAACTAAAGAATGTTGCTACTAACCATCAACTTCTCAATACAATAATTAAAGTCTTTCATACCAATTAATTGCGACCTATTGTGTCCATTTGTCAAGGTTTCAACTGAAACAGTTCGGATTACTTTCCTTTCACTTCTCTGTAAGTTCATATCAGCTAAAAATGAATCAATTGTCTAAATTACTTACATTATCATTTGAGCCAATGACCAATGCTTTAGCGGTGAAATTTCCAACGTCCTGTGGGTTTTGTGGAAGTGGCATCTTCTTGTCGCCACTTATCAGTCCATTAATGTCAGTTAGCTAAAACAATTGTAAATTGATGATCAGGTCACATGTTCCGTGTCAGCTGTGCAATGAATGATGAGAATAATTGTAACATATGGGAGAGAGAGGGCGCTAAGGTTTACTTCTGAGAAGGGGTTATTTGCAGCAGCTTTCAGATGGGTTAGGGTCAAAGCCCCTGGTGTTTCCATTACAGGAGTGTTTTTTACAGTACATAAGCCAGTTGAACACAGATTCTTTTAAATTGTTTATTCATTATTCTAGGAGGTTTGCCAATTTTTCATTCTTCTAAGTATACTAACTTTAGTACGTTTATTACAATTTAAAGAAAGAAAATCTGAATGAGTATGTAGTGATAAATTACTATAAGAAAGCCCAGTAATTGAAACAATCCAAATCCATCCCCCTAGTAATATTTGGTTGTACAAAACAATTAGGAAGAAGTTTAAAAAGATAATCAGCCGGCTTAATAGAATAATTTGACAGACCCGGTTGAGGTTATTCACTGTCATAGAGTGCAACTGGTTATAAATCACAATGAAAATAAATGCACTTCTTGCCTACTCTGTGTTCCGGTCGGTAGTATAACACCGGGATTGAAATCAACACATTTAACATCCTGGTCTGCAGATTGAATGCATAGCTCAGACTTAAATACAAAACTAAATCGTTATCACATCAAAATTAGCATTATTACTATCATTTCATTTCTATAATTTTCACTTTTCTATGTATCAAGTTCTAATTTGTAAACAAAACCAACATTAGCTGTCATTAACAAACAAAACTGGGGTAGCAGAACAAAACATACTCATCTGAACTCATTCTACCAGATGTTTTTATACTACTGTGAAAATAACAAGACAGCAAACATAACTGAGAGCATTCAAATGCATTTTAGCTCAAATTGAAAGAAATACGACTTTTAGTGCTAAACGTAGAACTAAGGATGCAGCTTTTTGCCTCTTTCGACCTGTCCACCGAACATAAGGACATACACTGCGACTTACACCTGCAATGGGTTAAAAGCTGTGAGAATTGCTGCTTTTATCCATCCAACAAATCAGTATGAAGTATTAAAGAAATAGTAAAAATAATTATTGGGTAACCAGAAATATTGACTGGTTGGTTCATCACAATTATCACCATACCGCATGCCACTCCAAATAGCCCATCACCTCTGGAGACTTATAAATGTTCATTTGTATTGAAACAGTGAAATCATCAGACCTAAAGTAAGGCTCCGTCTTAGCTGGACGACAAGAGCCACACGACCGACAAGGGTGACTGACGCTGCTGTCGGTGACAAAATGTGTGTCCGCACTGGGCATTGCGACAAGGCGACACAGCACTCACGCACGGTTATTAGAAAGCTTGTTTATATAAACATTTCCTGTAGATTTATATATTTTTTTCCTTAAGTAATCACGTTAGAATCGAGTATGGTTTTGTTCAAAATCGGTCATCGTTATTCCATCCCTTTTTAATAGATCTACTTTAGGTAAGTAAAACAAATTGTACAACATATAACATTGTTTGTAAGCATGGGTTTGAAATTTACATTTCAAAATATAGCCAATGTTATTCAAAAAAGTTGGTTATTGTTAATTTTTAATTGGTTTCAGCAAACATAAATTTTCTTTAGCAGCGTTAAGGCACTTAAAAGTGCTATAATTTATAGTGAACATTAGAGTAAACAATGTGTTGTATTATTTTTAGGCTATAACAATCTTAGTTTTATTTACATCATACATTAAAGGGAAAAGATTTGTATTTTAAGATTAGAAACCAGTTAGTGTTTGGTAGCGCTTGTAGTGCGGACCCACAATAGCGATGGTCACTCTTGCTGCTCAGTTAGGATACTCACATTTCTTACTACGTGTTGGTATCTGTCGCGCTTGTCGGTTGCGTCGCTCTTGTCATCCAGCTAGGACCAATGTATTCTGTTGATGGTCAAAATCAAGCAATTTTTTACAATGTTTCAAAGTTATTTAATAAAAACAGTTTTAGAATTTAAAAAATCAAATAATGAGAAAGTCAATGGTTCTAATAAAAAAATCTAAAGCATTGGTACCTTTTTACTCGCTCGAATACGACAAATTAAAAATAAAATAGTTTTAGTGTGAATCTTTTGAATTCCATTATATTAGTCACTGACCATTATTCTATTGTGTTGAAGCATGTTCTGTTCACTGTCACATAATTATAGTTATTATAAAAATATACGTTGAGAACAAATATAAGTAGTATGAGATTTGCATAAATTAGGTATTAAATGAGAGCCTCTCATAATCGATAGAAAAGCCATAATCAAAAACCAACAGCTAGCTGAACAGTATCAAAATCTCTAATCTGAGGTATATAAAGACAAAAGCCATAGCTCCATAATCCTCAATGTATTGGAATATGGTCCAAGCTTTATGAACTCAAACATGGACGTTATTGACAACCATAAATGGACAATGTAGTTTCATTGCATTGGTGTGGCAGAGAAAATTGTTAGGGTAACTGTGCATTGCCTCTTCTTTATTGTCGCTCTTCAACCATTAAGAGTTTAACCTAACAAGAATTTGTCCTATTAAACTGATGAACACCAAAACCACATTTACAATAATTTTAACTTCTACAAACCACATTTTTTTCTCAAGTGACTGACATGCCACCCACCTTCTTGTCGAAGCTTAGGTCAGGTTTGTCTGAACCATAGGAGTGCATGGCATCATGGTACGTGAGCACAGGGAACGGAGTGTGCAAGGTCTTCAGCTCCTCAGGCCAACTTGCCTTCAGCAACTCTTCTACCAGAGAAAGAATGCTATCTCTGTCCGTGAATGACAACTCTATATCCATCTGAGAACACAACAAATATAACTTCACAACATATGGTCAGAACATCTTTATTCACAGCCTATATAGTTTATATACCAGTTTACAGACCAGTTAATGTGTCAAAGTGGTCTGAATGTGTGTCACGTACTAACTGGTAACCAACAAGAGATGACCTGGCAATACCAGCTATTGGTATTCCCATGACTTCCTAATGCGCTTTGGTCAGACAAAACAAAACTTAGTAAATGCTATATATTAATAATGGTTGTTGATGTTTATTGATTCTTGTAACAACCTGTTTTATGATTTTGTGTTGTAAGTTCTCAAAATAACTAGTGAGTGAAAGTTGTATCTGCCTTAAAATAACTTTAAATTTAATTTAACTGTAGGGATTTTATAAAACAATTAAAACATTAATTCGCCACCAAATTTGAGAGTAAATTTAGAGATCTTTAGTTTGCACCATTCTTTTCCTCACATCTTTAAAATGGGGTTTTACTTGCTAGGGGTTCATATTAAAAAATTTTGACTATTCCCAAATACCCCATTTTGGGGGAGGGAGTCAAAACTGTTCATACTTAAAAAAAATCCTCAGTTGGTCATATGAAAATTCTCCTTTCTAAGTAAATCAATCCATATCTCCATTCATAAGAAAGTTAATGGGGGGGGGGGAGAGACTTTTAAGACACCCAGTATATCTTATGGTATGATATCTATTGGTATTGGTATATGGGAAAACATCTAAGGAAAATTTAGATAATATTCTTAAAGTTCAAAAATAGGATTGAGTTTTATCTTTAAACTTAATGTATGAGATTCAGTAAAACAGCATTTTAAAGAATTGAATAATTTAACATTTTATACTTGGTTCATGTTTGACTGTTATTTATTAAGGTGTCACGGATATAACAAAAAGAACATAATACATTCATATAACACTAAAGGAAAAGGAAATTTCACTACAAAAAATATAATTTGGAATTGAAAAAAACATGTTGGAAGTAAGTTCTTTCAAAAGTTACCAAGTAGACTGAAAAATAAAAATAATTTCTAAAGGGATTTTGGTGAGTGGGCATAAACAATTGTATTTAATTTCTGGGCAATTACTGTTCATATAAATAATTAATTGCATCACAATAAATCCAATCAATTACATCATTCAGTGCTTAGATATTCCATTCTAATTTATATAAAATGTTACAATTGTGCAGTAACCAAACCATATAATCTGGAGGTTCGGCTAAGTGGCGATGTACTATATAGTGCCTGAAGGCTAAAACCTATGCTAGAAAAATTGAAGTTGGTTGACACAAGCAATCCTCAACACTTTCTGGATGAATCAAAGGCACTGCACGGCTGGCGTACTACATCTAATTTCACTGATGTATGATATTAGTTCGGTGGGTTCTACTGGTTCTGCATTGTGCTGCTACCTCTAGGGAATAGTTACAGCCCCATTTTTTGCAGTACATTTTCTGGTTTGTTGATGAGCAACAAAAAGTCCAACTGAGTGAACTGTCTGCCGATATAAAACAAACTTGTTGAGCCACTTGTCGGGTTCTTCGTACTTTTATTGTTGTTTTCGTCATAATACAAGTTTGTTTTAGTTTTTAATCTATTGTAAATATGAGGGTAAAGTGCAATGAAATAATGTTATCAGTTTTAGGCCTCATTTTCACGTGAAAATACGTAACTCTCAATACTTTACATTGAGTTACTAGGTTATAGTGATGAAACAATGTGTGAATTATTTATTTAGTACTATTTATTTTTCTAATGGCTACAAGTACAAGTGGATTACAAATTAATAACATTAGTAATATACTAGATGACGATTTAACATCCAGTGATGAAAACATTGATTTGCCTCCTCCAACTGATCTTTGCCTAGATATCCCTAACAATAGCAATTTAAATAAATTTGACTTTTTACAGTTCATTGGAGTAGAAATAATATTACAAAACAAAAGAAATAAGTTAAGATACAAATATGCAATAAAACAAATATAACTTGATTCACAAACAGCTTTAAAATATACATTAAACTTGGAATTTTGATTTAAAACAACAGAAAATTTTGTCCTGAAAACAAAAATGTATAATGTTGAACAGTTTATATTAATAATTGTTGTATATATTATTACTGAAAAGCGTACATTTAAAATCTTTTCCTACTTGCGGTACTTGATATAACAATGCAATGTTCTTACTTTTTATATTGTACTAAATATAGTAGCAATACAACATTTACAATAGCCTAATTGTAGCAACTTTTGCTGTGAACACAGAAATGTGCATAGGTGTAAGTTTTTTTAGGAATTCATAATATACACATATATACAGTATATAGTATATATATATATATATATATATATATATATATATATATATATATATATATATATATATAGGAAAGTCAAAATAGTAAATATCTTTTATGAAAAAAATAAACAATATTTACATGCGATAATATTATTTATAACAATAAGTAACAACATAACAACGAACTAAAAAGAAAACAAGTGCATAGTTGACTGTAAACAGCGAAATTCAGATGTTCGTATCTGAGCAACAATAAAAAAATGCATACACACTTTGCTGGAAACAAAACAGCTGATGAAACGATGTAGACTAATTTTCGGTACAGACTACAAAAACTCCAAAAACCACTAAACAAAAAAAAACACGCAGGCTTTTTGAACGGTATAGGTTATAATGCGATTTGATCGGTATTAGCATAAAATTAATTTTTGTTTATCATCAAAATATTTGATGATGACGTTTAGTGAAAGTCCGAGTCGCCATAAATATTGATGATGGACGCTCTGAGGGTTAACTGAACATTTTAATACAACCAGATAGAGAAATGAGCACTTTTAAATGAGTCCTGAAAGGGTTAAGAGTTAATTCAGACTGTTTATTTTCATGTTTTACAAAGTTAAAAATAATAAAAATACTCACCATAGTTTATTTCCTCACCATTAATTAACAGCAATCCAGAAAAACCACTACATCAGATGAATAAATGAGCAATTCATATGAATTAGTTGGTGGAGAGATACACTAAAATTATTGTACCTGAGTGAACTCTGGCTGTCTATCAGGTCTGGCACCTTCATCCCGGTAACACCTGGCTACCTGGAAGTAGCGGTCCATGGCACCCACCATTAACAACTGCTTCAGCTGCTGAGGACTTTGCACCAGAGAGTAGAATCTGTCCTCGGTCCTAGTGGGCACAATATACTCTTGGGCTCCCTGTTCACAGAACACACTCCATCAATTATTTAGCAACATTCTATCTGTATCCACCACAGTGCGAGGGTCATATTTTAATTAAGAACCGTTTTGTAATGGACCAAGGGAAACTTTATGTATGAACTTAAATTGTACCACAAATTAAATTATGAACATTTATTCACTTCTCTGCTTAGTCACCATGAACATTTGAACACTTTTCGAATCATAGAACCAGCTCTTTGATCCCATCATCAAAGAACTCTGCCTCTTGACCGTTAAACAAATTGTAGTAGAACCACCCCTAAAGAAGTGGAAGATATAATTGACTCCCTAAAATCCAAATCCTGAAGTGGTGTCGATGACTACTCATCAAAGATGGTGAAACACCTCAAACATGAATTGACAGCCCCCCTTGCAGGCATAATAAATAAATCCTTTCAAGATGGTCACTTTCCCTCAGACCTCAAAATAAGCAAAGTATACCCTCTGCACAAAACAGGAGAAACGACAGAAACTCAAAACTATAGACCGATCTCTTTGATATCGACATTCTCCAAAATAATCGAGAAAATAGCACTGAGAAGACTTATGAGCCACCTCAACCACCAACATCTTGTAACAGAGAGCCAACACGGATTTTTAAGAGGTAGGTCAACGACCTCTGCCATAGTGAGCCTGGTAGAGTTTCTTGTAGAACAAATTGACAAAGGAAATTTTGTCACAGCTGTATTTCTAGACTACAGCAAGGCCTTCGACTGCCTAGGGCATGAATTAATCTCAGAAAAACTAGAAGGCCTTGGAGTAAGACATTTGTCAAAAAGCTGGTTCATAAGCTACCTGAAAGGGCGAACGCAGGTCACAGAATTGCAACAAACCAAGAACCGTGTCACGAGCAAGCACCGCTCCAACCCATTGCCAGTGACACGTGGTGTGCCCCAAGGATCCGTCCTGGGACCAGTCTTATTCATACTGCTGACAAACGATTTTGCTAGCTATATTCAGAACCCGAATACAATGACAGTAATGTATGCAGATGATACAACGATACTGCTCAAAAACACCAGTGCAAATGATCTTTACACAGACACAGCAACCGCTCTGAATAAAGCATTTCAATACTGTAAAGCAAATGACCTAGCAGTAAACCCCTCCAAGACATCCCAGATGAATTTCAGCAGGAAGAGAGAAGAAATTCTTGAGACCCCAGGCGTACTGATGGAAAGACATATGAAATTTCTCGGGCTAACCTTGGATGATAAGCTTTCCTGGAATCACCACGTAGACAGCATGTGCACGAAGATCAGCTCAGGTATTTACGTTGTGCGAAGGATCAAACAAATTGGTGGCCCCCAAGCAGCAAAAACAGCATATTATGCACTAATAGAAGCCCATATCAGATATGGCCTCATTATATGGGGAGGAACATCAGCTGCTAATGTCAACCGAATACTTATCCTTCAAAAAAAAGCAATAAGGGCCCTTGCAGACCTTGGGCCGCGGGAGTCCTGCCGAAAAGCATTCAAAACACTAGGAATAATGACTGTGGTGGCTCTCTACATACAGGAAGCCATACTGCACGTCGACAGAACAAATGTCCCTACAGGAAGAGACCTCCACTCCTATGATACCCGGCATGCGTCACAATGCATCCTGCCAATACATCGCACATCCCTTAAGGAGAAAACACCAACATATGCTGGCCGAATACTGAAAAACCTGCTCCCGCCAACCCTGGGAAGCCTGACAGGACTGGAGCTGAAGAAGGAACTTAAGAGGTGGCTGCTTGAGAGACCTGTCTCCACTCTTCAAGAATTTATAGAAAACACCAACTGCATCAGGACAACATGAACATTTGAAGCAGAATATTAAGCCTTTAGTTTAAATCGCTAATTTTGTACCTTGACTCTATCACATGTCTTGATGATATTGTAATAAAGAATGATTGATTGATTGATTGATTGACTGATTGATTAAACCAGTTTAGTAACTGTTTCTTTCAACATGACATCATTTTCCAAGCGCTTCCCACCAAGTTTCTTGAGTTTTTGAAAAAGATGAAAGGCTGGTGGTCTTGTCAGGGCTGTATGGTGGATAATTCAGCAATTCCCAAAGAAACTTGCCCAGCTGCGTCTGTGTTCTTACCGTGATGTGAGGCTGAGCATTGTCGTGAAGAAGAACGACGCCGCTAGAGAGCAGGCCTCACCAGCTGTTTAGAATAGCACGTCTAAGCTTCAATAACACTTCACATTATCTCTCTCTCTTTGCATTTATTGTCATTTTTTGCAGCAGAAAGTCTATCAAAAGTATGCCTTTCCAGTCCCAAAAAACTGTGGCCATGATTTTCCTTGTTGAAAATTCTTGTTTGAATTTATGTGGATGCATTGGGGAGCTTAGGTGATGCCAGTCACTGAATTGACGTTTAGTCTTTGGAGTATAGAACGCAATCCAAGTCTCATCACGTCACAATGATGCTTTCGTAACATTTTTGGCACACATCTCGCACACCTTTTCTTGTAATGAAGGTTATCAGTAACAATATTACAAACAATAAACCTTGAAACTTGTGGAACTTTCTGATGAAGTTTAACAATAGTTGAGTGCCTGTTTTGGCAAATTTTCTCATCAGCTTTTTGTGTTAATCTTCATTTATGACAGTAGGCCAGCCAGGTAATTCTTCATCATGAACATTTGTCCTTCCTTCATAAAAAAGCCTACGGTACACAATTTTCGCACAATTCTATCGTTCATTACAAACTCACCATAAATTTCAAAAAGCTGCCAGTGAATTTCAGCAGGAAAACATTTTGTTGTATTTAAAAATCGAATTACTAAGTGCAATTCACAATCAGCGGGATTAATGATTGACTTGGAAACAAACACAGCAGTATAACGTGAAACATAATGGCGGCATAGTGGGTGACTGGCCAAGAGTGGCTAACCTTGAACGGATGTCACATGACAGGATGCATGGACACAATGCGCAATCGGTTCTTATTTTGAAAATGACCCTTATATATATATATATATATGATTCACTTGTCAGAGCAGCTGATGCCTATAACCAAATGCAGGTATGAAAGTAAATACATTAATTGTAAACCAACACTTGTTGTTTTTAAGGGCTATACTTAACTTAAAATAACAAAATCAGGTTATTATGTTATCACTTTTACTGCAAAAGAAAAAAAATCTATTTAATCTTTTTATAATATCTGATGTAACAATAACAGTGGATATTGTACCACAGTTACTCATGCTGATATATTTGTTAGCACTGCAATTGTTATTGTTTACACCATGTTACAATACTTACCACATTAGTTTGAGTATTTGTTTGTGATGATCTCTTAAATAGAAATAGAAGAGTTACACATTTTATGTAACTATTAGAGAGATCCTAAAAATTTAACTAAACATCATGCAAATCAAAACGATAAACCCTACATTAGAAAAATATGTACTCTAAGAAAGCCCAGATTAAATTTCACAGACTGAACCTCCATAGTTTAATTCAACATATGTATTAATTTGATTTGTTTATTGTATTTGTTATTATATTTTAAGGTTATTACTACTACTACTGGATTCAGTCCTGAAACTAGCCAGTAATAAAATATAAAACCTTTACAAGGCTACATATTTCATATGTATATACACTTAACGCAAAAAAATTAAATATATAAAAATAATTCCATCCAAAACATATCACAGGAAAAATCCTGTCTATGTACATTGAATTCACTCGGCTTGTAAGAAATACATACACCAGGAGTCCGACGGAACAGAGTTGGAGTCTCCACCTCAGTGAAGCCTCTTTGGTTGATCAGAAACTCTCTCATCTTCATCAGGACCCTAGACCTCAACCTCAGTCTGTACTGCATATCACTGAATCGCAAGTCAATGTAGCGATACTTCATTCGCAGGGGTTCTTTGGGCTAATTAACACAGAATAGAGGACATTAGTCAATGAAAAAATATACTAAATACTATATTTGTAATTATTAAGATTCTAAATATTTTTATATACATTTTGACAACAAACATTTTTTGTTACTTTATAATTAAATCTAACATACTTTACCAAAAGTATAAAAACGTTTTGTACATAAATAAAAATGTTCATGCATATATCTAAATTAATAGTCTTAAAAAAATCAGAAAAGTATTATGAGTAATGAATGGTTTTAATGATTTTGCTGGACAATTACTCACATATTTTGTTTCTTAGGAAATTCAAATCTTTTATTCACTGCACACAAAATTACTTTACAAATAATAAAATAATCCAATAAACCTTTATCTTGACTTTTAAATTCTTCATCCTCGCACAAACCGTGAATTGGCAAATTGTTTTTGAGCATGGGAAATAATTATGTCCTCCGCACTTTATAACTATCATTGATAACAAAATTGCACTCGTAATCACTGTCTAATAAACAAAGCAATAAATAATAGAATTTTTCAGTTTTTTACAACCATTACGATCAATCTCACAACTAAACAAAAACAAATTACACACTTAACCTCGCATAAAAACTATTTTGCAACTGAAAAACAGTTTTAAGTGGAAGAGGGCAGAAAATAATATGAAATTTCTAATATAAAAATCAGATATTCACAGTATGAGGTATGAGCTTAAATTATTTAAGGAAAATTCAAGATTTTGTGAAGCAAGTGATAACATGGTATGATGGATGAAACTTACTTTCATAGCTCTTCTGCAGTCTCTAAAACTTGGCTAAAAAGCTGATTAAAGGTTTAAAGAACCGAGAAAACAAAGGGCAATGAATGATTGTTCTTCACATCGGCGGTGAAGATGGGTTTGTCTTGAATGCCTTTGATACATTTAAACTCTGGAAAGAAGACAGTTGATCACCAAGACATGAATTTAAGAAGTAGGTCTGGATTATACAACTCAGAAATTATTTATTCCTAGTAGCATTTTGTTTTGTTAAAAGGAAATGTCTATTAACGGAGTGATGGAATGTTATCAGTGTACAATGAAAGCTTAGATGCGCATCAGCTCTATGTGTGCAATAATGCTAGTATCTACTGACTGCAGCCTGCTGTTCATCTCCTCTTACCCCACCCAACCACACTACTCCTCTAACTCCTCATCCCGCCATTTGCAGACCATTTCACATCTAAGTAATCAATCAGTACTATACCTATTACAGTAACCAGACAACTATAATTCAACTCACCCTGTTATGTTCACGAACAAGAAAGGGCATTTCTTTCTTGGCAGGATTCAGCAGAATAAAATCTTTCAATACAACTTCTACTTCTCCAGTAGCCAATTTCTGTAAATCAAGGTGAAAACTTTTCTAAATAACATAACCAAATGCACTTTAAAACATATTCTATAACATAACAAATAGTCTGCTTTAGTATATAATGACATAAGAAAAATACAAATACTTTTGGTTTTCAAACATTTGTGTAAAGATATGCAAAATACAATATAATTAAGGCCTTATACCTCAACAACACAGTCTAAATTTAATTCAAAGTCAAAGTCAAAATTAGAAACCTTCCGTTACAAGAAGGGGTATTTGTAAAAATACAAAATAACATTTATAATAAAAAATTACACACCTCTAAAATGATTCTGATATCTCAAAAATTTCACTGTTTTATTCTGTTTAATAATTAGTCACTTATTAAATTGTCATCATCTCTGTAAATTCAATCTGTCTGTTGTTGTAGATCATTAATAACACAACATAATGTTTCTGAGTCAGAAAAGAAGGCAAAAGAAAAATGTTCTTGCACTTAATCCCTTAAGAGTATGCGGAAAAGACTGCTTTTAGAAACCAAAACACTTTCAGACAAAGTCTCAGGAAAACTAAACCAAAAAAATTGCACACAGGATTAACACGTTAGCTGCCAACCCTGAAAATTACGTTTTAGCGCTAAAGTGCCAAATTTTTAAAAGATAAATTGTTGTAACCTTTTGTTATTTTTCTCTTCTTTGGTCACTAATAAACATGATTTTATGATTTATGTATATTTATTATGTTTATAAAGCATCGTGCACATTGGCCCGACAAGAGTTTTTTACAATGCGATATATTACATAAATCATTTGCCGTCGGGCCTATACGCCAGACGCCTGATTCAAGGATATTCAGTTTTGTTGATGTGCAGCCTCAATAATTCCCGCGCTTTAGTTCTCTGTCTGCAATTGCATCAGCTTACTTCTAACCTGCCTTTTCCACATAGCTGAGTGCTAATTGATGCGTTTTGTTACTCGAATCCTACATTGTGTTTTTTATAAGTAATGTTTCGATAGTTGTGCGTGTATACTAGTGATCAGTAAAAATGAGTGGCGATAATCTTCTTACGGATGAAATCGAACGTATGATTGAGAATCCGTCTTCCCCGGGTGATATATTTGCCGGTATAAGTGATGATGAACGTGCAGGAAGAGCCACACATTCCAAATGTGACCACTACAGGGCACCACTACCTGACGTCATCTGCTTTTGTTGGTGGAGGAGTACAAAAACTACAAAATTGTATCAGAGGAAAAAGGACGTAAGGTAGCAAGAAATTTGACACAAGTAACTACGTTTTGCAGTGAATGTCCTGAAAAACCATTTTTATGTGAAACATGTTTCAAAAATTATACACAAATAGTATATCTTCATTCATCTTTTGTATAGGGTAATTTTGTATTTACTTATTTTTCTTTACTTATAAGAATTGAATTATCTGAATAGTAAGGAAAGCAAAAAAAAATTAATATAAATAAGATACAACTTTTTATTTACTACATTTACTTTTTGTGAAACTTATGAAATAAATCTCTTTTTACAGTAAAATAACAAATCATATTTTTATTCCTTCCTGGTAGCAATAATAAGGCTAAAAACCTTATTTTTTATATTCTAACACTTATAAAAACACCCGTCGGGCAATGTGGCCCGACAAAAATGTCCAATGTAGCAATCTCATTCATATCACTAATAACGAAAATAAACACAACAAACAACGTTCTATTAATAGCAGAACTCTTCATAGTTCAATCAGTTTCAGTTAGAGTCGTCAGGGTGCAGCACAGGCACGAAGGTAATCAAAATGGCGGGTACCGTCATTGTTATGCTGTCTGGCCACTTTACGTGACATGGCAGCTAACGTGTTAAAAATCTGTGTTTACACTAAAACATGTTCTTGTGATTATTTACAACACTAATAGTAACATCAAACATATGATTAACATGCAACTTATCCCTGTTGACAACGCCCCACAGCAAGCTGACAGAGTCACAGAACACCTCCCTTCACTCCTGATACGTTCCTGACTGAACCTAAATGAATACACCACGCTTATCCTGCAAACCTTATCATTCTGACCTTTCCCTGACTTCTCTCTCTCTGTGCCTGTATCTCTCTCTCACACATCAACCGATCACCTGCCCCCTGTTCACTGGGTTACCTCGCCAACAGAAATAATATGTGGTGAGTATCACCACAGTTCGTCCGGACCTTGCACCCAGCAACTACCACTGAACATGACTTGCAACGCATCACTTTGATGACAACGTAGAACTGCAGGAGGGTGTGACTACCTGGTTGAAGTCTCACGTAGTAGAATTTTATAACAATTGAATTTAAAATTGGTTCATAATTTTATAAGGACTTTTGTGTAGTAAAAAATGTGGGCAATTTAAAATCTATTGTATATTTATAAGTTGAAAAATGGTATTTTAGTGTCACTTTTAAATGTATAATTACATTTTTTTCTAGTACTTTGTTTTTGGTTTATATCAAAACGTAATCTGGATTATTCCAAATCATTAACTAAATAATTTTTATTTGCAAACTGAAGCAATAAGTCATGTTTTGGTAAAAACATTTAATTGAGTTTCCTTATAGCAAATAAAGTTATTAATAATTTTAAAGGTGTCCAATAATATTTCTATTTTTAAAGTTAAATCGGCCATTAATAAATGCAATACACAAGTATGCCTATTAGTTTTGAAAATTACAAAACAAAATAGCCCTTTTTTAGATTTGCTGAACAAAACACCATACACTAAGAAAATTTTAATTATAAATACAAAGTGCGTATTTCTATTAACTTTAGTAAAAGTCTTTCTGCTTTCAAATATTTTGACAGATTATTTGTAAATGACAAATAACAATTTGACATATTGTGCACATCTTTTATGTCTCTTCCTTCTTCAATTAAGGAGTCACAATTATAAGAAATTAGAAAACCTTCTTTTATTTCTGAAGTTTTGGAATAAACATACCACCCACTCAATACATTCATCACTTAAAAAACCTACTCCGCAAATATACTGGGTACCCCAAAAGCCCACTCCCAACCTATGTTATAAATGGTTGAGATTTTTCAAATGTCATTTAGAAAATAGTAATAATATATCCTGTTAGTTTTTAATAAATTTTAGATTCTTTTTAAAAAGGTCACAGACGTAAATGACCTTGAGAAATAGATCACATTTACTAGCTAAACAAACAATAAGGTATTGTACTCAACTTACATCGGTCACTTGCTCCGGTGGCCTAGCACATACTGTGCCTGTCACTTTGATGACACTCTCCAAGGTCGTCTGTTCCAGAATCTTGCCTAGAGTTGGTTCCAGCTGAAATTATATCACCATTATTAGGCGAAATGGTGGTAAGCTAAAATAGACATTAAGTGCATGTACAGTAAACTTGTGATTATCTGAGGTGATTGGGACCATGACTAACTTGAAAATGAAAAACTCAAATAATACAGACGTTATGTGGTATTAGGCTAAAAGTAACTATAAGTAAAGTTACAGTGTAAACAATTTTTATTATAAGAAGCATTGTAAGAACGTGAATTGAACATTATTACATACCTTTAAAAATGTTTGCAAAAATTACAGTTTAAATTTTTGAACATAATATTTTCTGTACCTGTGCCCTGTCTTAGATTCTTTGTTTGAAGTTTATTTTTGACGATGGAAGGATTGTGAAGGAAACAGGATTTTTCCGGACATTTGCCATTGTTCAGTAACACTACCTTTTGCTATTGGCCTCTGGTCAGTCGTAGGTGGTTGGTTGGTTGGTGGTTGGAATGCTTGTGACCTGTATTCTGTCGTTGTTTAAATTATTAGTGTTGAGGATAGTTTTTTTATTAAGTGCATGTTTTAGAGTTAGTGAAGTTGACACACAACATGGTGGTTGTGATTTGTGACTTAGGCGTGCTACAATGCTTTGGTATGATTTGTTTTTTTTATCCTAGTTTGTAATTATGTATTAGGATAGTTAATTACCTGAAGAAGAGATCAGATTGCAGATCTCAAAATATAGTGTTACTGATTTTTTGTTTCACTGAACAATGGCAAATGTCCGGAAAAATCCTCTCTCTTAGATGATGCAATATTACGCCAACGCTGTACAGATATCAATCGTGTGGCATGCATTCTTCTTGTTCTAAGTAGGCAAGTGCGGGCATCAATAACTTTGAGCACATTGAAATTTCATATTTTTGGAATCAACTCATCTATACCCTCGTCCTCTTCACAATCTAAAGTACCATTACATAGATTAGATGAGCAATAATTTATAGAGACTACTCAAATTGTACCTGCATTGCTTCTTGATGTAGTGGGCCTGTTTTAAAAATATTGTCTAATGTTTTTATTTTAAATGATTAGGCTTGGTCAATATGGAGGCTCGGATAATCACAAGTCTACTGTAGTAGCAATTGCCTACGAGTTTATAAATATATGAATCTGAAAAATGTGTATCTTCTTGAATATGTGTTTGTGGAAAATGTTGATGTGTTTAAAATAGAGCACTGCCAATGAGACAGAACTGGAAAAGAAAATGTATGGCTTCTGAAAATAATTACACTCATTTTACAACTGTCACCATTAGTTTACAGTATGTAGTTATTACAAATTCAAGCCTCTTTCACATAGTTAATTAAATAAATTTTCATATTAACTGGTAAATTTGCCCCAGGACGACTAACTTTGGGTTTGTTTATACTATTGTCAGTAGAACCTACAATGGGTATAATAAAAACCATTGTGTCACTTAAATCTGGACAACATAATGAATACCCAAGAATGGTGTATCATTAACCACAACTGTTGAGATATTAGGGTAAAGAGTTGATCACTAGGTATAATTTATCATAGAGTATTATTGGACAGAGCTCCCTTAATGCTAAAAAGGTTTTTGCAAGGCTCAACACGAGGAATAAAGCCTTCCTGCTCGATTTCACTGGAAGAGACTAGTACTAATTTACTACTGTGAACAGACATCCCTTATGTTTCCAATAAAATGTTATTATATTTACCACAAAATTATAAGAAATATAAGAAAATTATGAAAATATTGTACATTTACAACAGAAATAAGATGTAAATAAAGCCATTCAAAAAATGAATAAACACTACAGTGAATGAAATGAGCCATAGATTTGAAAGTTTGTATACGAGCCTGTTACGCAAGACATGGTGTGTTGTAATCCTACCTTGTCTATATAATAATAAGTAATTTGTAATTAGCAATCGATGTAATGATGAAATTACAAAAGTACACAATGAAGGTAGCAATTCTATTTTTTGGTGATCCATATGTTATAAATTCATAATTGCTAGAGTACTCATTTAACTTTTTTTTTAACTGTGGTCATTTATAAATGACCATAAGTTTTTACTGATTTTCAGAACCATTTACTTATTATCATCCTGCCATTATAAATTCACCCACCACACTCTACAGTTAACAATGACAGCATCTTTGAATGACATGAAATCTTTCGTTTTATATCACAACAGCATTATAAACATCTATTTCGATTTATGTTATTATCAATAATGCTAAAATCTATAAATATTATGAATTATTAAACAATATTTAAAATATCAACAACAAAAGTGAAATGTAAACACAAAACAATTAACCTGGCTATGGTGGGAAGGGTTGATTCAATGTGAAAGTTGAGTTTAACTCCAGTTCACCTTCCTCTTAGTGCAGCGTCTGGAATCTGATGCTGACACAGACTTTACTCCTTGGATCTGGAGTCATGTTCATCAGAAGAGATAAAAAAAAATTGGCGCCAAAGAAGCTTTAAACGTTATGTGTAGAAATCTTGGTTGCTCCACTGTGCTTAGAGATCATGTCAGAAACATCATAGTCCGCTCAACTGTGCACCTGATGAGACAATGAGAATACCTCTTCACTTGGATTACACTATATGTTTATATTTTTCAGTCAATGTGTCTTTGATGTCAAAACAATGTAAAGAGTTCGTTTTGAGCTTCTTTGTCACCAACTTTTTTTTCTTCAGACAAACACGACTCCAAATTCCAGGAGTCAAGTCTATAGCAGTGTCACATTCCAAACACTGTACTGAGGGGAAGGTGAACTGGATTCAAACTTACAGTAATACACAACAATTATTACATCATGACTTGTATTATTAACTCATCACTCGTAAAACTAATTCACATAAAATATAACAACTGACCGTTGTGGGTATCAGTAACTGGGTAGTGCCATGACCATCCCTGATCGTCGCAAATCGGTTGGTCCGTTGAGAAGCCAGCCAACCACACAGCACTACGTCTTTCCCCACGTCACTGCCACGTAGCTGGCCACATGTGTGTGTGCGCTCACAGTAGCTGTTCACATCCCCTGCTCAACACATTAGCCACCACTTAATCTAACTCACATTTAAATAATGATAACGGGGTTGAATGCTGCACAGCGTTTTTTAGACATCATCTGCGCTCTTTGTTAAGTTTTGTTACTGATGATGATGATTTGAAAGAATAGATTTTGGACATTTGCAGTCATTATATGTTACAAAAAGTATATCACCAGAAGCAATTTCCCTGGAGGTAGGTTTTGGTGGTGAGCCACTTAAATACAGTTAAGTATATCAAATGGAAATGTCAATTTTATTATTTTTATCCAATAGTAGGAAAAAGCATATTTTTTACACAAAAGTTTAGTATTTTAATACCCACCATTTTAACAAGCTGGCTCCTTAACCCTAGAACTGTTAACCGTCAAAATTTTGTCGGTCAAACATTCCCTCGTATAATTACTTTTTACAATATACTCCGGTAACGTATCGATATAATTCATGCACCATTGGATTCGGGAAGAAAAATGCTAGGGAAAAGATGAGTTTTATTCCTCTTTGTATTATGGTTATGACGTAGCAAGCTTGTTATTTTGAACGTAAAAGAAAATGCGACGCCGTTTGTTGTGACCGCCATATTGCCGCTGCCGTTCTGTATCACTTTCGTGTCGAGCTGTGGATATTTGTAAGTTTTAATAGTTTTACGCGTGTTTTAGTGTCGTATTTAATGTGTAGTGTGTTGTTTGATGTCGTAGTAGTGTAAACATATATATTTTAGAATAAATCAATTTCTATTTACTGAAATATGTTTGAGAAATTACCGGCTTTGTGTAGGCTATGGCAAAATGACTTGGCTAAAATTCATTTCACATAGTTTGTTATTGTTTTCACTTACTAAACGTTATTTATAGCACTCTTTTAGCTCTGAAGTAACTATTTATTTTTGGTAAATAGATAGTTTTCACAATAAAATATATATATTTCCTGTAATTTATTTGGTTATATATAATAAACTGTTTGGGTTATTCTATATTTTTTCAATATATTTAGTTATATTTATAGTTTTCTAACTACATAATATTTCCTATTACTTATAAACCATAAATTTATAAATTTTGATATAGTACAAGCTTTAGAAACGATTTTATATTTTGCTGAATGAAAATTGTTTGCAAAATTTTTGAATAATGGCAAAATTTAACTTTTTTTTTACTTTTCAAAAAATAATTTATGGTAATTATTTCATTAGTACTGTATATTCTATTTTATTCTAAGTAATAAAATATGCAATATAACATGTATTCATAGATAAATGTATTAGCAAAACTTGTTTTACCAAAGTCTTACTTGTTCACCCGATTTTCAAAATTTATACGCATCGCTGCTTTTTGTTCTATAGCTTTATGTTGCTTTCATAAATGTGTATAATGTTTATGTTTTTATGAAACTAGATAAAATTTGACACAGAATGGCTATCTCACTTATAAATATTTCTCACTATAACTTCATTTGCTAGGTATGGTCCCCCCCAAATTTAAGAAATATTTTTCGTAAATTTTATATTTGATTAAAAAAAGTGTTTATTAGAAAATTTGTTATGGTTAATTTTACAATATAGTGCAATTCTACGTTTAATTCTGAACACAAAAATATATACTCTTATTTATATTGCTTTTATTTTATATTTTTAATAAGTTTTTTAAAACAACCTTGCGCGAAGCTCCAAAACAGCCCGACACTACAGGATGAAATGATTGCCAGTTCTAGGGTTAAAGCAGTTTGAGTGTAATCAGTCTGACTCGGTAAAGTCGCAGTGAAAGTTTTAAAACCAGCGGCATTCTCAGTTTGTGGAAATTGTATTCTTGAAAGATTAATAACATAAGAATTACTGTATTATAACTAATTGCTGTAACATAACTTAACTTCTGTATGTGTTATTAATTGTTAAGAGAAGACACAAAACACAGAGTAACACGTGCAAAACAAATCAAGGCACGGTGTACAAATATTTGTATTTATTATATTCTTTCTGATGTGTAAGGTATACGATTTGAACAGTGGTGTATATCTCTCTGTGGGATATGACTGAGCATTAGTGAAGCCTACCACATACAAGAATCTCTTGAAAACAAATTGGAAACTTCATTTCAACATAGGCGAGATCCAGTTGGAAAATGGTACATTTCTCAGTGAGGTTTCGTGAAGCCTATAACTTTATTAATTCTCATTCAACTTATGGAGTTTCAAGTAAAACATGTAAAAACTGTAAAAAAAAAAATGTAATATTTAGCTTAACCCATTGCAGATTGTATTGTTTTGGTTCGCGGGCACGAATTAATTTACGGTCAGCGGCCGAACGAACGAACAGCAATGGTGCGCCACAGTATCGCTTGCTATTGTATACTAGAAAATTCAGCTGTGAAGGTATTCGTTCAGATGGAACATGGGCCTGCTGGGGTATCCGTGATGTAGGAACGATAACACGCGAGCAAGGTTCCGGGGTGGCAGGGATGATGTCTGAATCATAGTCTAAATAAAGCGGCTCGGGCGAAGCGATTACAACATCCAGTCATTGTCTAGACTAAACCTGCTGACATGTACTTCTGCGTCGTTTAGTTCTGTGTCACTAACCTCAAAAGTAATTAAACAATTCTGACATTGTCAATACATGTTTATATATATATATATATATATATATATATATCTATATATATATATATATATATATATGTGTGCATGACAATAAAGTATTATTATTATTATTATTACTAGATAAACTGTTACTAAAAATCAAAACTGAACCCATAAAAAAACATTTTTCTGTTATTTTTATCATATTACTCAAGTGTTTTATCCAAACAATCTGCATAATACAGTAAAAGAAATCTATTCTCATTTTTCGATCAGTTTAATATCTCTGAGTAAAGGAAAAATATTAAATGGCAGTTCTCTAATAAAACAGGGTTGTCATGATCCATGATGACATAATAATCTTAGGACAGAAAGAATCTTATACAAAGAGAATCACACTGAAACCATAATTATATATGAATTACCAGATGACAGATTCGACTGAGGTTCTTGGAGCTCCATTTTATTGCTTGAAACATCGAGCATATCGTCTGTGACCGGTTCATTTGGATCAATTATTTCTACTGAAGAAACTTTAACTTCAATATTCCCTGTGGCCATTCTCTGTAAATAAATGTACTCAATAAACGTTAAATTACAATTACTGGTCAACCACTTCTGAAAGTAATGAAAGCCTCACAATTATTATGTTTTTATGTAGGAATACATTTGTAACAATTATTGGTGTTATGAACATTACTTTATAGAGTATAAGATTTCTAGAAGAGAATGATGAAAGAAATACCAAACATATGAGATAAATAAATTGCAGCTTTTTACAATCAGTCATGCCACTTCCCCTTGAAATCACAAAATTATACTTCCTTTCTAGACACTATCTGGTCACATGTATATAATCATAACAGGTATAAAAAATTTACTGCAAAATCAATATTAAAAAAGACAAATTACTGTTAGTAACTCATTCTTCTAGTAGTAGTTAAGATATCTGGTGTTTTAAAACTTTCAAGCAGAGAACCGACTGGCCCTCTAAAGCCTCGTTTCTCTTGAGACACAAAAATATTTGGTCTTGAGTCAACCTAAACCGATTATGAACTTTGTACTACACTAAACTCTTTGCAAGGTGTTAGTACACAATGAAAAGGTGGTTTTACTAACATCAATATGTATGATCACTTAGGGTGGAATTTGGCCAAATTAGATCTTAACCCATTGCGGATCGTGAAAACGGCGCGCGCGCGCGGGCCTTAGAGTACGAATTAATCCGTATTGCAACGCAGCACCCGCAGTGTTTGCACGCCTACCTGCCTGCTTAGCGCGCTCGCTAATTATACATGTTTTGTTTGTTTATGTTGTTATTTATGTTATATAAACATTATACAGATCATATTAGACAAGTATATTATACTAGAAGTATATTCATAAATATCCTCGGAAGCACTACTTTGAGCGTTTTTATTGATATTGAAATGATGTTGAAATAGAGTTTCCACATCCGGTGGTGTCCCAGGAACAATGTCTGAAATAGTCTGAACATCTGAATCATGGTCACTAGCCCGCTCGTCACTGTCAACATTAGTATCCGCGTAATTATGAAAACGTGGACAAATACGCGTGATAGAACCGTCTCCATCCTCAATAACACTATCGATATCACATTCATCACTTCCACTTTCTAATAATAGTCTATCTAATTCAGATGATCGTAAATTGTCACCCATTTTATTTACGTACACGCACACGAGGCAAAGGAAAATAGAACGCCACGACTGTACGCCTCAGACAAACAATTTGTCGCAAATAATAACGTTATTGACCGATAACGAGGGGAGTATTTGTGGACGAGTATCAGAGATAAGATAGGAAGCCAGTCCAGGAAAACTGACTATAAATATCTCCGAGGCTTATAACAGCAATAAGCGTTCAAAACAAATGAGTCATCCGTACCACGTCATCCGCGTGAGGGTCACGTCATTGTGCTTTTGGTCCACGCCTCGCTCCGCGTCACCCTAACGTCGTTGATCCGCAATGGGTTAATACGTTCTTTATGGTCATATTGTGATGATGTAAATGAAGAAAATGTTACAATTACTTCTTTTGGAGTTGTGTCATAATCAAAAAAAGTTCAGATAAAATCTTAGCCAGTGCTGTAGACAACAGGATGACATTTAATGCAGTCATTCATTCCTTGGCAGTTGTGTGAAAAAGTCTCATTTATGTGGCTATCAACACACCATTAATAATGGTGCCGATGATACAATTTTATCACAGTAAATCATATTCTAGGATGTGGTTATAATTTGACTCTGAGAGTTCAAAACAGAAAATTGTTCTGGTGAACATTTTCAATAATTATGAATAACTTATCAATAGATTATTTGAACCATAAACATTTTTAATCTTATCTTGTTAAGTTTGGATCACCATTAACGTTTAATGTATTTTATAATATTAAGATTTTTATTTTTACCTAGCTAGTGTATATATATATATATATATATATATATCCCGGCGGAGCAAGTACTTTTTGCGATTCAATATTTATTGAAATTATATATATATATATATATAATTTATATATATTATGTTATTAAATTTGTTTCTGTACTTTTACTGACCATATATATATTTTTTAATTACTTCATGATTTTCTGTGATTACTCTCTATTTATGTTAGATAGTAAATTAAATACTTAAGTTTTCACAAGAATTTTGTAAAACAGGACCCTAGAAGCTTTTAGCCTATATGATCTTCAATTTTATGAGAACCCCGACCTATGGAAAATTCTTCCTGTTGGCCAAATATCCAGGTATTCCCAACCTCTGGTACTAAAAGCCTCTGCAAAGTGCCTACTGGTTGAGTGGTTAGAGTTTATTATAAAAAAGTTAAATGAAAGGAATTGTCACTTTAGAATAGGTTTCAATATAAACTGGAATAAATTATTAAATCATTTTATTTACTTATTTTATACAATTTTGACATATAAATAATTGTTACCCAAAGTATTACTAAAAATGTATAAACCGTTTTAAATTCAAGGTTTAATATATTTAATTTAACCCTTTTACCACCACAGACGTATGCAACTTGGCGTGCGATCATTGCCAAGCATTAAGTCAGCTGAACGTTGCCAACCTGATGACTTATGCTACACCGACGGATAAATTCATTAATTTACTGACATCTTTTGAAACAATTATAAACCCATGTATACAATTTATTAATATAGACCCCGTAGCGGACTTTGAATCAACTCTGACAGCTGATTAAATCGGCCCATGGCAGTATAAGGGTTAAAGTAAAATAGTTTTAACAAAACATTTTACCAATTCAAACCTGCACTAATTACATTTGGCAAAATATTATAAATTGTTTTTTCACTCCAACACCATTAATATGTTTGTCATTACTCATAGACGGAGTTATGCCACTATTTGTGTTTGGACCCGTGGATCTCATAACAGCCTTGGATGCTATTACATCTTCATAATAGGCTTCCCTATGTAATAGAGAGTGTTTACAAATACAATCTGTAGTTATAACGCCAACTGAAAAAAGCTTGAGATTTTGTCTTGGACTGGTTAGTCAGGTCCACACACCAATATGCTATTGTAATGTAACAGTAATATCTCTTACAGTGTTCCTCTGGTGGGAGGGTCTCATGCTGACTCGGCCTCTGACTGTCAGAAGTGTGTTGGGTTCAGCATTCTGCACCACTCTTGACACCGCAAAGTCCTACAATACACAAAAAAGTTTGTTTACAAATTTAAACAATTGACCGCCATGTTGAAATTTTTAAACCTTATGGAAATTGGCGTACTCAGAGCATGTAAAACACCAATTGTAGTAAGGTCTTGTTGCAATCATGTAGTGACCATTACCAATTGCATTGCTGCTTTATTGTATAATTATCAAAACTTTGTATGGCTGCTATCTTGATGCCTTACATCATATCTTGATAACTTTTCATAACTTGAAAGAATAAAAGTTGTATGAATAACAAAACTGTTTTCAGCTTTGCTCTGATGCTAAATAGGTGAGATATATGTATAATTTTACTTTCTAAAAATTGTAACAGCTTGGATTCCTAAAAGGTAAAAAAATTATGTACAATTGTGCAAATTCAAAGAAAATGTTTTTTTAATGATAAAAGTTGATTTACTTTGCATATAGTTTCAAACAAATAATTTTTTTGTTATCTAGATTATTGTGTAATAACCAAAGTTTTGCACGAATGAGAATGTTGTACACCTCTTGACAATGTTTTGTTAAATGAGGCTAACTGACAAACTTATCCAAGATATGTGTTTGTAATATTAACTTTTACATGTTGTCACATAACACTGCATAACAGTAATCACCTTACGGTATATAACATGGCAATTTGTTAAAAATGCCTATACTAAATTATAATATAAATTAAATATAAAATATAAATTGAATGGTTAAACATGTAGTATTAAAATTTAAACATAAAACATTGAATGTAATCATTAAATGTAATAAACAAAGAATAAAATACCTAACATAACATATAATGATTAAAAACTTATTGTTATTCAGTTAGTTTAAACTCAGTCATAGAGAACTTAAGGCAGTTACAAGCTTTCATTATATTGCACAAGCTCATTTCAGTTTTTGGGGTCTGGAGGATGTGGAGTGATGAAGGTATTCAAACATTTTCTGGAAATTCTATCACATAACCATTGGAATAAAATAAATTACACATTAGCGTTTATATATACATATAATAAAAAAAAACACATTGTTTTAACCTTTTGAGGTCTATAGGTGAACTCAGTCCGACATCTATTGCAATGTGAATATCTAATGAAGAAAGTCATTCAGACTCATATTTCATCAATGTAACATCTCTGTAGATCTTTTGAAAGGGTTTTAAATAACTAGTCACAAGTTACCTTCCTCTATGAACTTACTTTCGTCATTATTACAATGCGTAGTTGAAAACCTGGGTAGTGTTTATTTTGCCGGCTGACCAACGGCTTGTAGTGTCTACTGCTTTTTGGTTCAACATCAGTTCTGAAGTCTTATTCAGGAATAGATACAGATTTATTATGATTATTTAGTTGTCAACAAATAAGCATGTAAAGTGAGTTTTCATTTACAACTGAAATGGTGTCAACAAGCCGAGGTGACTGTGACGCAAATGTTTTGCAAGTTGAAGACACTGAGGATACACTGTTTGATTTTGATAGTGACAATGTAGATATTGATCCTGATTATAATATTTCTGAAGATGAAAATGTAGTAAGTGATTGCGATTTAGATGGCAATGAGGCTGAACAACAACCTTCTGTAGGTTTAAGCCTAAGCTTAAGTATAACTATGGGATAATGTGTACATTTTGTAAATAGGTCAAGACAATAAATTTTCTTTATCTTCACTTTAATTTTATGTAAAGTAACCCTCTAAGTGGCGGTAATATGTTGCTGAAATGGCGGGCTATTTTTCAGAGTCAAGCAGGACTATCTTATAATTTAAAAATAAAATGCAAATTCTAATATAGCAATGCTTGTTATATATCAATTTTTTCGTTATAAACTACAGAATAACATAGTATAGTTTTTTTTGTACATACCTTAATATATTTTTTTATGATGTCCACATAAATGTTCAAAAAAAAACTTTTTTTTCTCCACCAAACTTTTCATTTTTACGTTCTGTAAACTTTTAAAATGTCATTCCTAGGAGATTATGTTAAATGTAAAATGTATTCATTCACCATTTAATTCTAAACAAAAAAAGCTTCAAAATAATATTTTTTCTATTTACAACACTGAAAAAGTTATTATGGGAAAAACTAAATCTAGAAAAAAAAAACACTGTTTCTAGTCAGAAATCGCTAGAAGTTGCTTGCCCTCTTCCTCCCTGTTGTGTAAGGCCTATAAAAGTGCTGGAGTTTAGGGTAACAAAGAGGGTGAATACCGCAGTTACACCCTGGACACCAATAAACGCTTCTTTTTTCTTTTCACATTAGGGTCTTCTTCGCACAAATGGATGCACACTCTTTGATTTTTTCCCATCTAAATGGGCAATTTCAATGGGCGCTTTGACTTTCATGAGCCACAGTAGGTGAAAGGAGTTGTATCATTGGAAACCAGTCCTTGTACTATACTATCAACAAAATCATCCCTTGCCATGGGTTTATCTGAATTTTTGGAGTATAGGATGTAAGCATTGAATACTGCAGTGTCAATTAGGTTGTACACTATTTTTTTCCAGTATTTTTTACTTTGTCTAGCACATGATAAATGGTAAATGCTTTTGTCACTACTGTCAACACCCCCCATTTTGTAAGTTATAATTATTTATTACAACTGGCTTCACTGCTTGTAAGCCACTTTTGCTCGTAAACCAATTCATCTTTCTGCGTGACAGCCAGTTGTCAACAGTATAACAGGGTTTTCTTGTTTTTTTTTTGTTTGTATTTTACCCAAAAGAATGTCATCCTGCCTGTAATAAATGCTCTCTTGTACCCCTAAATTGGCACTAACAATACTTTTAGCAAGTTCTTTGGAGTTTTTTATTAATTGTTCCTGTTATAAAAGTGTTTTTATTTAGCAACTCACGGGCCAATGGAATTTTTGTGTAATAATTGTCTGTAAAAATATTATACCCTTTATTGAGTAAGTCACAAGAAGTCAACTGTTCCAAAACTACCTTTTGAGTAAAAGGACCTGGTTCATTTGCTAAAAAGTCTTTTCCTGTGTACAGAGAAACATTCAAAACATAATTTGTCTCACTGTCACACATTTCAAATTTTTTTATCCCGTAACGGGCATGTTTTTTTATTAGGCATGTACTGAATAAATACACTTCTGTTTTCATTGCAATGAGAGACTCATCTATGGACAAGTTTTGTCCAGGAACAAAATGTTCTTTGAATTTCAAATTGATGTAATCATAAAAGCTTCTGATTTTATTCCAAGGAATCAAAAGTTGGATCATTGCGTGCGACGGTTGTTGAGCGGCTAACATGTAACATGGAGGTAATCAACTGAAATTTTCTCAAAGACATATTATTAGGGAAAAAAAGGAGTTTGTCTATTGCCTTTTCTGCTCCAATAATCAGTTATATTTTTTTGTCTAACTAATCCCATGTTCAATATCAAGGCCACATAAACTTTCATTTCATTTACCAAAATATTTACCCAATCTTTCAGCCTAGAAAACTGTCCGGATTTCACCAGAATTTCTTTTTTATCTCTTATCTTTTTAGCAGCATAAAAGTTGGTTTCATTGGTAATGAAGATTCCAAATGAAGTCAGTAAAAAAAAGATAAAAATAATCAATAGGCCTACCTAAGTTTCTAGGTGGACAATTTCTGACACCTGTATGTCTCACTCTGAATATCTTTATTTGGTTCTGGAGGAAACACTCGTACCCAATTACGTTGGTGTGGAATTCTTTGTATGAGGGTTACACTAGAATCAGATAAACTTGATTCGCCCATCACTTGATTCACTTTCACTTGATTCACTTACAATATCTGCTAAAATGAAATATTATCGGGTATCTCTTCGACAGCAAAATCACTTTTCTTTCATCTGAACTACAAAAACTTTCTTCACCTTGTAATATATCACGTATACTACTACTTCCTAGATTGACATCCATTGTAAAATATTGTAAAACACAACACCAAAACAACAAAAAACGACCATTACAAGACAAGAGAAACGAAACAGTCACGTAGGCCTACTCAGCTAGTTTTTGTCACGGGCCGCGGGAGAAAACTTAGGATTATTTTCAGTTAGTACTATTGATTATTTTCTGATTATTTCATCATGATGTTGATGATACTATATGAAATGTATTTGAAATTTAGTGGTGAACGCAACTGTGCAAAACTACGCGTAAAAATAATTATCGGTTGCCTAGCAATAAGCGGAAATGTGAAGCGACTTCTAAGACGTCGCTTGCCACGTCACGGCGGCGTAAATGGAACGTCTCAGACGTCGCTTGCCACTTAGAGGGTTTAAATGGCCATTTTTTTTTACAATGACTTATTTATTTTTAATACCTTTTTTACCATTTTACTGATCTAATCTTCAGTTTTAAAGTGAAAAATAACAAGTAATTTATTGTAGGCCTAACTATGTTTCAAGTAGTCTACTTTGTTCAAAAAGAGCACAATAACTAATCCACTTCTACAGTTTACCAATGTAATTAGTACTGCATACTTTCATAAGCTAAAATGTGGGCATTTTACTGAATCAAATACATTGTTTAACATGTTTCCTAAGCCCATGAACTTAACTATGTAGATATTTTGAACATGACTAATACTTATGATGGGCACTTCCTTACAGTTTTGACTCAGAAAGAAATAAAGTAAGTAAAAAGCCTGAACAAAAATGTATTTTAACTTTATTTTAAAAATAAAAAAAATAATGAATTAACTTAATACAAATTTTATTTTGCATTACTTAACTATTTACAACAATGGTATGAGGTTCTTCCTTGGAAAAAAATACCAAGAGTTTATTAAAATTTATTGGTTTATAGTGACACGTACATAAGGAATATTGAAATATGAGCATATTCACTTGAACTTAATTGGACCTTAAATTAAATTGGAACTTAATTGGGGTGGAGAACAAATATACCCCAAAAGTTTAATTGAGAAACATCCTTTTTTTGGCACTTTTATCATAATATAAGAAACCTTTTGCTGTTATCAACGTACTTACAATAGGATTGATGACCAGTTGAGCAGCACCATAGCCGTCTCGCAGAACGACAAATCGTTCGTTACGTTTGCTCTCGATCCAGCCACAGAGTGTTACATCCATGTTGACCTTGGACTCATTAAGCTCACCACAGTTGTGAGATCTCTGTAGGAACCTCCTCCGCACGGCTTCAGTGCCTGCCAACAAAAGAAATCAAATTAACAATGTAACCCAATCTCAGAAAAATCAACAACTCTCATTTTACGAATATTCTTTCATTACCAACATTGTAGTAATGGATACAGGATACATATACACGAGTATTCATAAAAACTCATTAAATCATACGGTTCAAAATGTTCACTGTGGTTTAGTTCACTGTTAACACATAGTACACTTTTAGTTCGGAACCCTACTGAATTTCATCAAATCTATTCTATTTTGTAAAAAATATACTATTGGTATTTTACTAATTTAATTGAGTAACGATAAGAATACATTATAATTGTTACAAAGAAGTGTGTTATTACATACAAGTCATAGGTGGCCTATAATACATATGACTTTTATGCTTACAGTTATTTCTCGTGTACGGCATAAGTCTCTTCCCATGACTTGGACATGCACAGTTGTACTTTGTTTTCAAGTACAACCCTTTTCAGATGTTGTATTGCCTGCTATGTTATTGCATCACCTCAAAGCTACAAAGCAGAACTTACGTTTGCCATGTTTTTTAGCTTTTATAAGTTTATTTTCGTACAACTTGTAATCACTGCTCTACAATCGCAGCCACCAAATAAGGCGGGTGGATGGATTCACGCTGCTGCCATATATGGAACCGGTGAAGTGGAGGACGGTCGAGAATTGCTCGATCTCAGTATGAAGAAAAATAATTTTACTGTAAACTATATGTGTTGTAGTTAACGTTTTGAATTTTCTCAAAGGCTAACTGATCTGGTGTTCTTGAAACGATAAACTTCAAGAGCTTACATCAAAAGTGTGTGGATTAAGTCTACATTCTGTTCAAAGATGTGCCCAGGATCAAAAATTGTCACCAACATGTGATTTTTCGTCACCAAGAAAACAATATTCATGAGAGAAACAACTGACTGTTTTGAGTGACTTTGATTGTTATGTGGTTTGAAGGAAAAAAATTAATACACACTGTTGGATTTAAGTTTAAGAAAGCAAACGATGGTCGTAGATTTCTTGTGGAAAGACAGAACATTGTGGTTGCACGTGCATAATGTTTAAGGAAAATTAAATCTGTAAGGAATAAAAATGTTAAATCACATTTGTCTAGACGAAACATGGGTAAACCAAAATCTCACTAAACATTTTATCTTGGGAAAGGTGGTTCAAGATTCAATGTGGTAGATTAATAATGTATCTTGCGGAAAATGGAAAAGGATTTAACCCATTTAAACAGCCGGTACAGACTATCACTCTGAAAAAGAATCATGAGTCATTTAAAAGATAGTTTAATCAAAATCTTCCACCAGGACTGGAAGAATCTACAGTCATTGTTATAGACAATGCACTCTACCAATCTGCACAAATTGAAAAAGTTCCTTCAATTAACGGGAAGAAAACAAAACATAAAGGAGTGGTTAAGCAGAAAATTATTGATATTCTTGACAAGGAAACTAAAGCGGAACAGGTATACCCTTTAGACAAAATAAACGAGTTTTACGAACTAGCTATGTCATGGAGCCATGAAGTGATGAGATTTCCTCCTTACCACTGGCACCGATTGAACTGATGTGGGAAGAAGTCTAGTGAGAATTTGCTACAAGAAATAATAATTTTAAATTAGCAGTGATGTTGAGAAACTAATTTCAGAAGCCATAGATAAGTACTGCCGATTGGGAAAGTTTTGTGAGGCGCAGTGAAAATCTGCATTCAGATGATTGGGATAAAGAAATTGTTAGAGATGACATAATGGAACCTTTTATTATACACCTCAGAGATGACTCATCAGACAGTGACTGTGACATTGAGAAAGTGAGTCAGAATCACCAAATGATCAAATCGCCCATGGACTGACAAATAATTACACTCTGTGTGTATGTAGTAAGTACTAACAATGTCACTTGTTTAAAAGTAATTTACTTAACAATTTTACTATATTATTACTTTTACTATATGTGTTTAATACACAGTACTATAGTAGATTAATAAAAAAAATAATAGAAAGTAAACTATTGAAAATTAAAAAAAAAGTGTTGAGCAGAAATTGTGTCTATACTTATAGCGCATGAACTTTTCCGCATGTTTGTGATTACAATGATAATTTAGGTTTGCACGCATTTTCCGGCTAAATAAGTAAACTCAGAAAAATGTTTGAAACAAAAAATAAAGTTTATACCTTCGGCTAAAATTCTGCAACAATCAAAATGTTACTAACCAAAATGTAATAAACATCCTTCTTTAATGAAATGTTAAATACATTGTGTTAATAAATTAAAATTGGTTTTTTATTTAGCATTTTGAAACTACATTTTTGGAACATAAAGAAAATATACTGTTATCATCAGCGGTCTTTCCTGAAGCCAATATTAAGATTTTGACCTTTGTAACATGTCATCAAAATGAATGACTTCAAGCTCTAAAATGGATATAATTCAGGGATTATTCTATTTCACTACGTTCACACAATCTGACAATGGCGCAATTCTACCCACCCGTCAAATTTGGTGGCACTGACTGTAGTTGAATATAAGAGTCACAGGAGAACTAAGGTCAGTTAAAAATATACAACATTAGGGTGGTGTTCCCAAACAGAATTTGTAGTTCTGCCAATTTCACCTAGAGTGCTCTAGCACAAACCTACACTAAACTATCAGACACCTGAGTCTGCCACCTTCATGATTCACTGGTGAATCATTTTGCACAGAACAATGCATTTTTATGACCCACCAGAGATTCATGTAGCAATATGAGAAAGATTACCAAATTTAACAATACAGCAAACATTTTAATCTTTTTCAGATGGTTTTAAGTCAGGGTTTAAGAAAACGTATGATTCTTAAATTTTGACAGTTACACCACTTTGTGTGAGAAAAACACAATATTAGACTGTTTTCAGGGATGTAGCAAAAATGTAATTCAACAATTTTAAATTAAAGAGCACAATCTAAAAACTATCAATTACTACTCAAAATACTTTAAAACAGTAAAATACTGTACTTATTAACATTAAAACATTGTATAGATATTATTTTTATTCTTAAGTCAAAACTGAATAAAGGGTAAACCACATTATGTATTAGATTTGTTCTATTATTACTGATTAGAATTTATTTTTCAGAACGCTTGTAGGGTAGTTCTTGCTTAAGTTTATTACTGTTGTATGAAGGTAGTCAACCCTTTTATTTTAATTTTATGAGAAACACAATCGAGTTATTCAAATTTTAGAAATGTAGCCTCGTAAAGGGTATATAAGTAACAAGAATACACCTTGGAACATTTTTGTTATTTTTTTTTTATTTATACAATGTACATTTCCTCAACCTGCAAGAACATGAAGATGGATTATTTGAATCCGAAATGCTAGATATCAAGAAAACAGTTTTTACTCAACATTGTACAATGTTCAAAATTTATATGTTTCTTACTGACACAAATAACAAACAGATTGTTGTTGATTAAAATAACACAAAACACTAACCCACGATAAAAGAGAAAATTTGTATTGTTGAGGAAATCATACTTGGGTCTAATACAAGTCCAAAATCATCCGTCGAATCTGTTCAATGAGTACACCCAAGTATTTAGAAGTTCACTCTTTTAACCCTTTGAGTGTCGCAGCGTCTACATAGTAGATGTTGTTAAATGTGCATAAATTGCCGGCATCTACCCAGTAGACGATTTGTATTTAATTAATATCACATATAATTCATTTTTGTTTTGACAATAATAACTTATTTCATGGCAATCTACAAGTTTCAAACAATCGATTGTGATTGATTTTTATTGTTCACCGCCCCCTTGTAGTTATTTGCCATCAGAAAAAAAAACAGATGACGCAATAGTTGGTCAGCTGCTACTTGTTGCCATTAACTACACAGTTTCGTTTGTTGTGTGTTTACATTGAGCTAGTTTCGTGTGTTTATGCTGAAAAACTGTTGTTATTACTATTCTGCAATTGTGTTCAGTAAAACTTACAATGCATTAATAAACTTCTTTTTTCGTGTTTAGTGACGTATATTTTATTGTTGGATTGGTGATGAAGTAAAACGCAAGTTTCAATCAAACTATAGATTTTAGGTGAAGTAAGGTTATAGAAGTAAGGTTATATTGTAGGCCTGTGTATATTTTTATATACTTTTTATATAATTAGTATTTTACAGTTGTCTTACTTCATTGAGTGAAATAGGATAGTTATAATATTGTTTCTAAACTTTTGACAAACTTGAATAAAAATTGCTTTTTGTTGTATTTTGTATATATTGCAGTATCTGGTTAAATATTACTGTAACACACCATATTATACATGATTTTTGTTCAGTTTTTCATGCTCTTTCATATGGTATAGCTAAAAAAAATTAAAAAAATATTGTATAAATAAAATTTTAGTTCAAACTTGAAATTTATTTTTTTTTCATTTTTTAGTTTTTTGTTATAACCTATATTCTTTTTGTGTAAATAATAATAAAATTATAATATTATATGGAAAAAATACCTTGTTTTATAACACACAAACTAAAAAAAAATTATTCAAATCGGTTGAATAGTTTTTTTTAATATAGTTTTTTCCACACACGCTTGCAAAACAGAAGGAAATGCTCCGGCAATTTATGCGTATGACTTGGAAAAATATGCCGTGGCACTCAAAGGGTTAAAATATTTAAAAATAAAATTAGAGGTATTTTTTGCGGAAACAAGCTGCCAATGCTCGATACCGGCAGCTCTTTTTACTCAATTTCAATAACATCTTCAAAATATGTTATGAGAAAAAATGAATAAAATGAATGAAGTGCTTACAACATGTCTGGCAAGTCAATGAATCTTCAAATAATGTACGGACAATAGCTGATCAACTAAAGTGCACATTATGCACATTACCTAAAAATAAAACATTACATTACATTTGCTAAAGTGTGTTATTATAACACTATAAAAAAATGTAAACAGATAAAATAATTATGATAGTTTTTCTTATAATATTTACTCAAAATTAATGGTCTCTAGCCCTAGAACTGTATAATTAACTAAAACATGCCACTGTGCCTTAACAAAACAGTTCCAAATAGTATTTTACTATACTAGGTTTATACAGTTTCTATCTAGTATTAGTAAACTAGGATAATTTTATTTCAATTAGGTTATCTATCTATAGGTTTTCATACTGAAACTATAACAAAAGTATGTGTTTGTGATCAGTAATTTGTGTAATGCCGTCAGTTGATAATTTTATTGACGCAGCGAGATTTGAGATTTTAAGATTCGGTTCTAACATATCACTAGTTATTGTCATTATACCATAAAAACTGATATTTTAAATAAAACATTTCTGTAACTTAGTCATAATCGGGTGAATTCTGTGACCCCTCATAAAAGTTCTTGACTTTTCCGGAACTTCCATGACCAGTAGAGTGTTTTGCGTGCCGCCCGTCTATCTCTGTGTACTGTGCACCGCAGTGGTACAGTAGACACCCTGATAGCGCTAAATTGTCTCTGAATACATCATGGTATGTTTAACTTTTCATTTATATTTTACCACCGACATGTAACTCAACATCTGTTTTATGCTCTTTATAAAATTTTTATTTTATTCTACACAATACAAAAAATGGTATTTTTTTTACAAACAACATAAAAATAATTATTATCTCTGACAGATCTCACATTTTTTTTTTTTTCAAAACTTTATTTATATAAAATATAATCTAAGTTCTCTACAATTTTTTAAGTTCTTTGTCAACAATTTGAAAATAAACATTATAAATATATATATACAGTTTTTAAATAGACAATGTATTTTACTATTACGAAATTCTCCCTTTATTTTTGGAAAGAAATGTTATTCCTATTTTTTAAAGTACACTTGTATGATGCTAAAAATTCTCTTCCAATAAGAAGTAAAATAACAGCAGGAGGATTACATTTATTTGTTAGAGATTGAGATAACAACAATGAAAATGTTAAAATAAGCTTATTAAAAAAAAAGCAATTTCCTACACACTTTTCAGATAAACAGAGTTTTAAACTGATGTTTTTAAAATTCAAAAATGTTCTAAACTCATTAAAAAAAGTCATTTTTATGGCATCTAATTTTTTTTAAAGAAACCTAAAACTTTACTCACATACCACTTTAAAAATAACAACTACATATTGTTTAATTAAAACTGTTGACATGAACATTTAAACATTTTATCTGAAATAAAAATAAATATGTGTACTTACCGCAATGAGCAATTTCTCCACTTGTAATTAGAATAGAGGAGCGAGCCTTCTTCCCTGTTCTCCCGGCCACTTCTTCCCCACTGGGCTAACAACCAGACAGACAGACGGACAGAACTATGAAATACATCCACATCTATAATTCTATTGGTGTTTCTATTTTTCATTTGATATTTAGCCATATTAAAACATACAAACAACATCTATATTAGATTTTTTAATTTCCAAAACTATCTTAGAACACCAACATTTACAATAAATAAAAATTTTACCAAACTTTAGGTAACCAAAATAATTTTTTTTTTTTTTAAGAAATAAACAATATACAAAACAAACTTTCCACTTCTATCTACTTCTACTGCTATTTGGAATATTTGTAAATGTTGACAAAGGAGCACAGTAAAAGTTAGGAATAGAAAAGAAAATTGAAACATCTAATTGCCTTCATTAAACAATTTAAATTAATCCTGGGATTAGCAGTAAAATTTTTCTCAGTGATGAAATATTATTGGCGTCTTGTACATTGCCTTAAATTAATTAATTTCATTTATGTGTTGAATAAAATAGGTATATAAATTAAAGTAATGATTATTACTATGAAATAACCCAATCATAGATAGATAATTTTATATTGAGTATGAAATCATATTTTTTACAAATTGTAAATTAAAACACAAATTTTAAAATCAAAACCTTTTATTTTAAAAATTCTAAAAAGCTTTAATTGGCCAAGCTTGCAACCAATAATTCATGTGAATTGTTAGGCTATAAAAATTGAACATTGATAGAGCTATCAAAACATTAAAATATCTATTTTACCCAAGTTCCCTTATGTTTTTATGTATAAACAGGCTTTAGTTTAAATGTTATCAAGGTTCACTTAAACAATCTCAAAAATTACAGTCCATTATATAACTCACTAAAACTTGTTATTGTTGTCAATATTCTAAATGACCAACATAAACAACTATATAATAAATCAATATTAGATACAAGAATTGTTAAACTGAAACTAACTATAGCAGTAAAAATCCAGTGTAAGTATTTTATAGAAGTAATAACAAGGCGTTAGACATGTTAATAAAACATATATCGGGTGGTGGAGTGCTGCCACTGAAATGACGAAATGCCTGATATCAGATGTTTGCCAGTTCCGTTATTAATTAATGTGCGATTCCAACATTTATTTAATTAATTAAATTTGTACTAGTGTTTTTTAGTAGATGTTGACAAATGGTTGGCAAATTTTTCATACCTTATTTCAGTAAAAACCTTTAAAATTTTAAAATTCAGAACCTCAGTTCTCTAGGTTGGGAAGATTTAATTTTTTAAAATGTTTGAGATTGTTACCATTATTATTGCTTAACCCTGGAACTGGCAAATTTGTAATTAAAGACACATTTTTTCCTGTCGTGAGTGTGAATTTTTGCATATTATATAGACATAGACATAGACATTTTCTTTATTTGCAGTTTCGTCAAGAAATACAATGGCGTCAAACATTTTAAAAATGAAAAGAAGAAGAGAATGGAGAGTTTTCAGTTTCTTCCATTGCAGGAACTCTTCCAGCGTGTAAAAAGGTTTGTCGATCACCATGCTGTCAGAGCAGTCTTCAGTCTTGTTCCCGTTAGGGTCCTGAGCTCATTTGGCAGGAGGTTGTGGAGTTTTCTTCCCATATACGCTGGTGTCTTCTCTATACAGTGTGAGGTGATGGCGAGGCATTGTGTAGTGTGGCATATTGGTGTTGTAGCTGTGGATATTTGAGCCTTGTGGGAGGGTTCCTGCATCAACATACAACACTACTTCTTTTATACAGGGTGTACATAAAGTCCTGCACTGGTATAATATTTTCTGAACGATAACAGATAAATAAACAAGATTTCGTACATCAATACTACACCTAAAAATCTACTTTTTGAGGGAACTATCAGTTTTCTGTAATATCATGGTGACGTCCCGCAAGGAGTCAGAAGGAAATCTTAAATAGGAGCATAGGTCAATATGGACATCATTTTTAAAGTGGCTTATCTAGCAGAGTTTAATACCGCAAACCGCACTCAAAAAGATTGATCCAGTACAAAATGGCGGCTGTTCAAAGATTTTACTTGGTTACATTTTATTAGTAGCCATAACCCCAGTAAAAGCAAAACTGCAACCAAACAAATACTGCAGCTAACTACTACATTATGCTTGTCAATTGTACAGAAGTGAATTATGACATTAGTTATCCTCAAGGGTTACAAATTTGGTCCTAATATATTGATAACGGGGAAAACCTGATAACAGTAACAATTAGAAATCTCAGCGACCTATGACGATCGGAAACACTTCCTGTTTTCATAAAGTGTTGATCGGTTCTTCCTACAGTTGTTCTAGAAATTGGCTGCCTCTCGTGAAAGCAGTCATTAAATAAATGGCATGCTTCCTCGTGTGATCGTCTGTTATTTCCCCAACCAACCATCATAAGAAATGTTATACGTTCACGTTCGTCAAGCGACATAGTGTAGTTGAAGAACTACAAGCAATACGACAAACTCTTTTGTACTAAGCGCACTGATAAAATGGATGGACAGCACCACTAAAACAAGAAAACTAGAATAGCCTACTATGAATAGACTGGGTAATAGGAAAGTCCTAACTGCGACCCAAAGATAAGAGATTTCTAATTGTTACTGTTATCAGGTTTTCCCCGTGTATCAATATATTAGGACCAAATTTGTAACCCTTGAGGATAACTAATGTCATAATTCACTTCTGTACAACTGACAAGCATAATGTAGTAGTTAGCTGCAGTATTTGTTTGGTTGCAGTTTTGCTTTACTGGGGTTATGGCTACTAATAAAATGTAACCAAGTAAAATCTTTGAACAGCCGCCATTTTGTACTGGATCAATCTTTTTGAGTGCGGTTTTGCGGCATTAAACTCTGCTAGATAAGCCCTTTAAAATGATGTCCATATTGACCTATGCTCCAATTTAAGATTTTCCTTCTGACTCCTTGCAGGACGTCCCCATGATATTACAGAAAAACTGATAGTTCCTTCAAAAAGTAGATTTTTAGGTGTAGTATTGATGTACCAAATCTTGTTTATTTTATCTGTTATCGTTCAGAAAATATTATACCCGTGCAGGACTTTATGTACACCCTGTATAAAGGGAGATGACAGTCATTATTTTTAATGTCGCAAAAACTTCTTTGCATGAGGCTGTAGAGTTTATACTGGCCAGTATTCTCACTGCTCTTTTCTGCAATACTAAGATGCGTTTTGTGTTTGTTGCTGTTGATGCTCTCCAAACAGCCAGCCCATATTGCAGGTGTGACTGAAAGAGCGCATAAATAGGCGATCATAGCAGTCTCTAGACTACCTGATTGTCTGATGCGCTTTAGGACATATATACAGGAGCTGAGTTTAGCTGTTAAGGCATCTATATGCCGAGACCAAGAGATTTGGTTGTCTATAATTACTCCAAGAAATGCAGAGTATTCTTCCAAAGACACACCAGGCACAGTTTGAACCAAGACCCCTCTTCTCCCGAAAGCCAGCTGCTTGGTTTTGGAAGCATTCACGGCAAGATCGTTCTCATGGCAGTATTGGTAAGCCTGTTTCCAGAGCAATATACGACTGTACGGCGAGTTCATCTGGTGAGTGTTCAGCAAGTAACAGCGTTGTGTCATCCGCATACATTACAGCTTCACAGTGTTCTCTCCCAAGTACCGCGGCATATCGTTTGTAAGGAGTATGAACAACACTGGCCCCAGTACCGAGCCCTGCGGCACACCCCTTTTTATGGGAAGAGGGTTTGATCTTATAGCCTGTGAGAGCCCTCTATTTATTTCTGTCAGCTCTTCCACCTGACTGCGGCCCTCCAGATAACTTTTGAACCACTTCATAGCAGTACCCCCCGACACCCAAACTTCCAAGCTTGCCAAGGATCAGACTGTGGCCCAGGCAGTCAAAAGCCTTACTAAAGTCCAACATAATGCCTGTAACCAACTTTCCTGATTCCAAGTTTTCAACAATGAATTCAGCTAGAGCAATGATGGCTGATGTTGTAGAGCGGGCCTTTAAGAAATCCATGCTGTTTTACCTGTCAAGAGGTGGTTAGTCTCACAGTGATTCATGAGTCTTCTGAGAACCACTTTCTCCATTACCTTGGAGAATGTTGGGAGCAAGGAGATAGGCCTGTAGTTACTGGCTTCCAGTGCACTTCCTTTCTTTAGCTTAGGTAGACCTTATCTTGCTTAAGTGCTGAGGGGAAAAGTCCTTGTGTCAGGGACATATTTACAACATGTGTCAGGGTGGTATTAATTCAGTACTGCAGTGTTTTTTAACAGTTTCGCTGGTATATCATCAATACCAGAGGATGTTTTAGGTTTTAATTTGTTTATAATATCACTGATTTCTTTCTCATTTGTGAGAGGTAAATGTAGAAAATCATGATTGGTTTTCTGCTATTGTAAGATTTTCCCTGTCAAAGTAGGGTTGTTTCTAATTGTCTGATCAGCAATGTTAGTAAAAAAACAGATTTAGATGGTCAGATATTTCTCTAATATTTTCTGTTGTTTTGCCATTAATACTAAGTTGAAATTGTTTGCTTGTAGGTGCTTGTATTTTACGTTGTCCGTTTATTACTTGCCAGATAGCCTTTGACTTATTGCCTGATTGTTCAATATAGTTTGTGGACCTTGCTGCTGTTTAAGAAATCTGAGTCTGAGGTCATATTCTTTTTAAATTTTATGTGCTTCAGTCTTATAGTGGTGCTGCCCTGTAGTTTCATAGTTTGTAAGACAGTTTAGGTAATCTTTTTTTAAGTCTGAAAGCTTCCTCATCCGCAATATACAGCCTTTTTTCCCTTTCCGAATTCGGATTTTTTTTTTTGGGCAGGCATAGTCCATTGATGTAGTGATGGTATTAATTAGAAAGGTGTAATGCTTCGTTGGTTGGTTGTTTGAGCTCCATAGTACATTTTCCCAATTTTCATTACGTAGCAATGCCTTCAGTGTATTTAAGTTTTTTTCATTCATGATTCTGGTCATTTTGCTGAGAATAGTAGGCTTGGGTATTTTGATGTTAATTGTGCTCATTTGTGCAGTATGGTCTGAGATGCCTGTCATGATGATTGTTGTAGTCATGTCAGTTGCAGAGAGATTCGAGCATACACCAGTCTATCGATGTTTGACTAGTAGGAGTAATTCTAGTTGGGGGGAGGTTCATTCTCATGATATTATGAGTGTTTAGCATCTCACTTAGCATTCTACTATCTCTGTCCTGTATCATGCTGTTTACATTTATGTCTCCCCAGTATGACTGTAGGGTACTTCTCTGCATCCACCTCATCCAGTATCAATGACAGTGTTTCCAGTCCTGTTTCCAAGTTTTCGCTGGGTGATCTGTAGACACCAATGATGTTGAGATGTCGTTTACCTAGGCTAGTTTCTTATTACAGCTGCCTCACAAATGAGCTCTTTACAACATTGTGAGATGTCACAGGAATTTGTTGTGTCAGTCATAGTATTATCAACAAATATTGCCACACCTCCCTTCCTATGTTTTCTATTCTGCTAAAGTGAGCTGCAAGAGAGTATCCAGGGATTCTTGTATTTTCCAATTGTTCAGTTTGAAGGCCATGTTCAGACAGGATGAGGATATGTGGATGTATTTCATCTAGTAGGTGAGATACTCTGTTTATCTTACTTCCCAGGCCATCCACATTTTGATGGAGGATGGATATATTCGTTACAGAGACTGTTTCTTTAATTTGACCTCTTTCATTTGTCTGAGCTCTAAAAAAGTATTTAGGGTAGATGTGGTATCCTCAGATGCAGTTCCAGATGTAAGATGCTGCTTGGTGGGGGGTGAAAAATAGTTTCATGTTAGTGAAAAAATAGTACAATTAGGGTTTTATTGTGAGTTTTGAACACTTAAAAGCTATTATCATGGTAATGACTCAATAGAACATGCCTCATAGAACATAAAACAAACATAAATCAAGTGGTTTTATTTTAGTAGTAAAGACAAAAAAATACTAAAGGGGTGTTTTGGGTCTGGTACACTTTTACAAGCAAATCACTGATTCTCTGTCAACTTCCACCCAAGCCAACCACCGTTAATTTAAGGTGAGCCATCCTACTGGCATTACCACAGACCAGTAACTCTCATAAGTGTACACCCGATAGCAAAAATTCCTAACATAAGGTGCGGGAGGCTAACCCGCGACTCCAAGGCTAACTCCCGAGAGTAGCACCTTAGACCACACAGCCATCCTGATTTGATGTCTTGAATGTGCATGTATCTCACTTAGGATGCCCGCTGTTAGTGTTAGAGTCAACTGTTCGTTAGTTCTAGGGTTAAGGTTTGTTAAGTATCGTTATTATTTTCATAATATATATTATTTTATATTAAAATGCTTTCTAAAACATTACCATTTTTCTACAATTTAGAGCTATTCTCTTTTGTTATAGTAAATAATAATTTACAGAAAAAAATTACAAAAAAATCAATTTTTTTTAATAAATAAATAAATATACTATATTATGCTAAATAAACAAAGTTTTCACTTAAAACAAAAATGACATAGTACAATTTATTTAAACCATTAAAAATGTGGATAGAATTTAGGAGTTAAAAAAAATTAAAAACCAAACAGATGTTAATTCATTCCATCCGTCTGGGAAACACAACCTGTCTGCTGAGAAGGAAACAATTTAACCCTTCGCATGCCATTAATGAATTTCATAATTTTCCTTAACGCCAAGACACCTATAAAATGTATTTTTTTTAAGTTCATAGCTAATTTGTATTATAAATATGCTATAATACGTAAACAAAAAAAAATATTTATTGATAAAAATCTTAAAATAACTATTATTTACCATATTGTTAATTTTATCTAAATTCAAATTAATTGTATAATCTAATAAAACTGAAAAATTATAGATAAAGTTTCATAGATAAGGTCTATCTTCTTATATTATCATCTGGGCAGACAAGGGATATATTTTGTTATGGGTCTGTAGGAGACCCAAAGCAGCCGAGCAGAATGCAGAACAGGTGGACCATAGCTAGACAAAGGATGGCCCCCCTCTCTCTGCCGCAAAATGTAGGTTGTCTAAAAATACTCCCTAATAAACTTCGATAAGCACAAGTGTGCGCCTGCTATTCCAAAGGCTATTTATGAACTAAAAAACTCTCCAAGAAACACAATGTATAATTTAGGATATAATCATATATAGCTTCAAAGTCTCATTCAAATATATCTGTCTATGGTGTGGGAAGGATTAATTCTGCTGAACTCTAAGGGTTAAAAGTTACAGTCCTGCATAGAATATAAAACTCAATCTACACAATGTTCATTTATAACAGCTTTGATTTTTCCTCAAAAAAGTTTCTTACAACACCAAATTTTTTTATGTGAAAATGGAAAAAAATGAACAAGAAACTAATAATTTTAAAAGGCACTATTCCAACAAGTAAAATTAAGAAATTGTAATAAATAATGATCCAATATACAGTGTCATCGAAAAATAATGCCTAGATTTAATAAAATTATAACATCAAAACCTTTCATGTTAAATGAGTAATTCTTTCACTGGACGATAACTGGTGAACGCAAGTTTTGTTTTTAGTTCGTCTGATTGTGTTTCCCTGTCTTTGTGATGCGCAGACAAGCTGCGCAATCGTCAAGGTCAGCCGGCCACAGACGCGCCGCCGCTCAGTACGATGTTGACCGTGCAACAAAAAGCACAGTGCGTGATTTGGTACGCGGAGTCAAAGTCAATTGTCAGTGTACAGCGGCTCTTTCGGAGAACATATCCAGGTCAAACAGCACCTGATAACAAAGCTATCATTCGATGGTTTAACCAGTTTAGGGAAACAGGGACCGTCGGCAAAAAATCTAGACCAGGCCGACCAAGAACATCAGAAGAGAATGTTGAGCGTATCCGGCAATCTTGTGTTAGGAGCCCAAAAAAATCCATTGCTCGACGAAGTCTTCAACTAAACATTCCAAAAACAACAATACAAAATGTACTGCACAAATGGCTAAGACTTCATGCGTATAAAATTCAGATAAAACAGCAAAAAAACCTACCGACCGCCCTAAACGAACTGAATTTGCAAGTTTTATGTTAAATGAAATTGATGATAATCCAAATTTTCTGATAATCCATAATAATGATAATAATTATAATGATAATAATGATTATAATCCAAATAATGATAATCCATTTATGTGAAACGAAGCTACGTTTCACATAAATGGATGTGTAAAATCGTCACAATTGCCGTGTATGGGGATCGCAACAGCCAAACGAAATCCACGAGTATGTGCGTGATTCTCCCAAACTCAATGTGTGGTGCGCGTTATTTCATGACAAAGTTATTGGACCTTTCTTTTTTGTAGAAAAAAACCATTACAGGCCTAGTTTACCTGGACATGCTTGAACTGTTTGTGTTACCCCAATTAGACGATATCGAACAACAGACTGGACAGCGAATCATTTTTATGCAAGATGGGGCTCCACCTCACTACCATCGCGAAGTACGCGCTGCACTAAACGCACGCTTCCCAAACGGTTGGATTGGTAGAGCAGCCCCCATTTCATGGCCTCCTAGAAGTCCTGATCTTACCCCTTTGGATTCCTTTTTCTGGGGGTACATAAAAAATATAGTTTACGCAGAAAAGATTCGGGATTTGGACCATCTTCGGGAGCGAATGTCTTCCGCAATCTTAACTGTTACGCCAGATATGATTGGACGCACGTGTCAGGAAGTTGACTACAGACTTGATATCTGCAGGGCAACGAACGGTGCTCACATTGAAACATACTAAGGTATGAAAAAAAAAAATTTATTTATTTCCGCACATTTTAAGACTACAACTTTTAAATTACCTTTAATAGTTTTTTTATGGCAGTTATTTAAAATCTAGGCATTATTTTTCGATGACCCTGTATTCCAATAAACCGTAGTTTTTTTCAAAATTGTACAAGGTAATTTCCTGAACTTCTCTACAAATATATAGTACAACATTACTACTAATTTGTTACATAATGACACTAATTAATAGTTTTGTGATTTAGATGTAATATAATTAGATTTAATACATTACATAATAATATAATTAGATTTAATATATTACATAATAATATAATTAGATGTAATATATTAGATGTAAATATTAATTTAATAAAACAAAAATATGTAATATAAATTTAAGTTTACCTCATAAAGTTTGCGCTTGGGAGCTGCAACGTCCAATATTTCATTTATTATAACTTCTATTTCACCAGTTGCCATTGTCTGAAAATAAAACATTAAGAATAATACTATGACATTGCTAATCAATAACATTACCGATACTTAGGTAAAGTGCCTCTGTTCAAGTGTATGGGCTTGAAATTTAAATTATATACTAAGAAATTCTTCAAAACAAAATAAGTTTCAGACTAGATTATATTTATAGTTAACGACAACTTGCTACAGACTTACTGTGTTGATAGTGTTGGCTGGCCTTCTTTCTACCAGCCCGATAATCTCAATGTGAGAGTCTAGCGGAATGTTGCGAATACGTTTAATTAAGTCCAATCTCTGAAAAAATGTACACAAAATTACAAAAGGAACAAGAAAGGGGTGTATTCATCCAGAATTTAAAAGGGTAAAAATATTAAATGATATATTTTTTGTAGATCATAACTTCTACTTAGCTTTACAAACTCAAAACCTAAGACATGTGAATAAATGTTAAATCAGCATCAGCTAACTATATATAAAGTCTTAAAGTGGTAACTTTCAGTCTCCTTATCTAAGTTGTCAGACAACGATGCAACTAATATTCATGAGTCTGATGGTTGATTTTAAGTGCATAAAGGTAGAAAAAATGTATAATCCTAGAAAAAATTACAATATTATATTTTAACCCTTTGAGTGCCGCGGCGTTTTTGCTATATGGTACGCATGAAAATGCCGAGCCAAAATGCCTAATTTTGCAAGGGTCTGGTTAAAAATTCATAAAAAAATTATTTATTGGTACAGGGTGGTGCAGAGGAAACGCATGTTTTTCAACATTGAATTACTGGAACACAATGGGTTGAAAATAATAAAAACAAGTATTAAATGATAGGTTTTTTAATGCAGTTTTTGAAATTACATACCATATTTAGGTTCGGAAAATAATGTCTTTGAGATGACGTCCTTCTTGCTGGATACAAATATTGATCCTCTTCTGAAAATTACGGACGGCTCTCTCCAACATTTCATTCGGCACGGCTTCAATTTCCTGACGAATGGAATTCTTAAGGTCATCGAGTGTGCGAGGCTTGTTCATGTACACTTTTGATTTCAAATATCCCCACAAAAAGAAGTCACATATCGACAGGTCGGGTGAGCGAGGGGGCCAGTGAACATCACCAAATCTCGAAATCACATGTCCTGGGAACATTTGTCGAACCACTTCCATGGATGCTCTCGCCGTGTGAGCTGTGGCACCATCCTGCTGAAACCAAATGTCTCTCATGTTCACTTGACGCCTTGCAAGTTCTGGATGAAGGAAGTTGTTTAACATTTCAACGTAGTGAGCTGATGTCACAGTAACTGCAATTCCTTCCTCTTCAAAAAAATAGGGTCCAACAATACCCAACTTTGAAATGCAGCACCACACTGTTACCTTTAAACTGTGCAGAGGTCTTTGGTGTAATTCTTGTGGGTTCTCCGATGCCCAATACCGACAGTTTTGAACATTGACGTAACCGTCAAGATGAAAATGTGCTTCTCATCACTCATGAAGACTGTAGCATCGGGATCTTCCGTAAACATTTCATCCATTATGCGACAAAACTCTCTGCGCTGTAAAAAATCCCCTTCATTAACACGTTTGCTACCAGGCGGCGCATATTTGCGCCGCCCGGGTCACTGTAACAGACCAACGTTACAAAATGTGGTTGTTCTACACAGACCGAGAATAATTGGTGTGAGACTAACCACAGACCAAGGATAAAATATTGTTGAATTGAGCTATAATTCAACAAAATAACCTAAAATGTACGTCTGTACTCTTCTTATTTCATATATTGCTGATTTGCGTAATTTTTACGGCGGCGCATATGTGGGACGCTCGGTCCATAGCATCAAAATCTTAACATAGACCAAGCGACCCATATATGAGCCACTATTTATTTGCTGCTAGTTACTGTAGGTTTTAGGGTAAGTTTCAATCAAACATGCATATCTTATTATGAGAGTATTTTAATTAATGGTACAAAAGCTCAAACAACAGACTCATAAATACAAGTTCATTGAATGTATTATTATACATATCTTATTAGGCTATAGGCCTACAAGAATTTTAATTTTAGAAATTAAAAAAGTAGAATATAAGAAAATAAAGTAGAAATAAAGTTTATTTTATTTCCAGGTACCAAAACACAAATGGGATTCTTTTTACTCTACAAGACATAATACACGACTGTTAACCCATATCTCATAACTATTTTACAAAATAAGTGAACAATTATATAAGTTATTAAATTTACACAAATATTCAGAATGTTCCACGTTACATTATATTTAAGTGCTCACACATTCATAGTCTAATTATTGTGCCACTGGTTATAACAAGTTGGCATGCATAGGCCAAACGGTTTGTTATTTGAGTCTCTGCAGACGGAGAAGGTATAAAACGTTTGCTTCCTCTTCTGGTTTCTCTCTCTGCAAACATGGCATCTCAGACGCTTTTCCAGCTTCACGGGAGTATGGGCAGACTGTGAAGAGTGGCTGGAGCGAGGATTCCTTGGCATGGGCTCTATCTGAATGTAATTTCTTATTACGATGTCCCTGAACTTCAGGTACCTAGGTTGTTTTGGTGGCAAGCCTTGAGAAAATGTAGACACCGTTCCACAAGGAGACGTCTAGCAGGTGGAAAAAAATTTTGACGTACCATCGCAGAGACTTTCTGGGAGTGAAATAATATGAGACCATTTGGTCACTGCGATCGATCCCACTCATGCCTTTATTGTAACGGACAACCATGCTAGGCTTCATTGTTTGTTCCCCTCTTTTGTTTGTTACCAACTCCATTTCAGGGCCATTCGACGTTGAAATGGTTAACACATTTCTTTTGTCACGCCACTCCATAACTGTAACATCTCCCTTTTGGCGACTGATATACTCCCCTTTTCTCAACTTTGTTTGAACCACAACCTCCGGATTACCAGCTCTAGTTGACCTCAAAGTACCACTCATGTTGGTCTTGTTGTTCATGAGATACTCCGCTAACTCGACGCTATTGTAAAAGTTGTCAAGAAAAAGTAAGTGGCCTTTGCCAATGTGGTCCTTCATTAACTTTTTGACCACTTCAAAGGAGTGGCCTTTATCTGTGTCCATCAGAGTCCCCTTTCCTTGATAAATTATAATATTTAAAATGTATCCTACTGATGTAGTAAGCTCGTAAAGTTTTATCCCATATTTTGTTGCTTTATTTTTTATATACTGTCGAAACGACAGTCTTCCTCTAAAGAGGACCATAGCTTCATCCAATGAAAGCGACTTACCAGGGCTGTAAACTCTAGCACAGTTTGCTAAGATATGGTTTACTAAGTTTTCAATTTTATGCATTCTGTTGTTTGTGTTGTCGGTGTCTGGATCATAAAACCGTAAGCATCTTAAAATGCACTCAAAACGGTTACGGGACATTGTCCGCCCAAAAGTAGGATGTTCGTATAGGCTATCTTTGGACCAATAGTGCTTTATTGACGGTAAGTTTACATTACCCATCAACATGCACAAACCCAAAAACTTTTTAAGTTCTTCTATATTGACATCCTCCCAAACGTTCAATGATGCATGCTTAGGAAGAGGATTTCCTCGAATGATTGATGCTCTCTTATTTGTCCAAGTGACTATTTTGTCTAGGAGAACGTTGTCAAATATAGCACCAAAAACTTCAACGGGATCTGTTGTTTGTAAGTGTATTTCTTCTTTACCTGTAAACTCGTGAACTAGTGGAACATTGTTTGTGTTGGTCCAACAAGCAACTGAACTAACGTAGGCATTGTGAACTTCATTTGTTACGAACTGCACGTTAGAGTCATCTGCCAAACTATTTTTGAGACTGTTCAGTTTCATCAGTGACAATGTTGGAGTTATTTCATTAGCCTCAATGTCAAACAATTCATTTTGTTCTACTACACTACTATCATCACTACTATTAGAGCTCGGAACGTACTCACTCTGTCCATCCGATGAAAACAAAGAACTTGAGTCAGATTCACAGTCACTATTACTCAGCTCACGATCTATTTCACTGTCAGTACACACAAGTTTACGTTTCTTATTTCGTTCCATTTTGTTCTACAATAGTTTCTAAACACTAACAAAACATAACCTCAACCTTAGTTCAGAAGAAAGAAGCCCGTGGTGTGAGGTTTACAACAAGAACAGTGTAGGCGGCAATGAACAAGTTTACCAACTGTGCGGGACGTAATTTTTAAAATATCCAGAGACCAAGCGTCCCACATGTTCAATACAAATTCCAACAGTATTTGCCTTATATATTACTGCCACAATCTTAACTGCAAGAATGTATTGAAATATCAGATTATCCTACTCAAAAATACAATACCAGGAATTCCAGATATAGAATAATTGGGCATCATAATCTTGAGTTCTATAAAAAAAGCCCAACCTACGCGGGACTAAAATTTCTTCAAAGATTACCTTGCCACATTAGATCGGAACAAACCTTGCCAAAATTTAAGAAAAAATTAACAAGTTACCTGACAGCAAAGGCACTTTACTCAATAGAGGAATTTTATGAATCAGATGGCCCATTAGTTAGTTAATTAATTTGAAGCTTATTTTTAATAATTTAAAGTTCTCTTTAATTTATAATATGAACTTGCAGAAATATAATGTTTATAGATTAACCATTATATATTATGTATGGCTATTTTAAATTGGAAAATATACCCAGAATTCTAATCTGTTAATGTAAAGATTAGTCAATTATATTGTATATACAATGCTGACACTATTCATGTATAAAATGTATACAACTATGAATAAAGAGATTCTTATCTTATCTTATCTTATGTGAGCCAGACATCCCCATAGACCAATACAAATGTATCAAGCCTCTAAAATAGACCAGTGATTTTTCATGGCGATAATAGTGGCATGCAAACAGCGGCGCAAATATGGGACGTCAGTCTATTTGAGGTGCCCCGAGCGGCGCATATTTGGGACGCCGGTGCACGGGAAGAAACCGTGCGGCTCATATTTGAGCCGGCTGGTCTATGGGTATACGACTTTTCTTAACATGGCGGTAGCGAACGTGTTAAGCTGCTGGACGATCATTAATTTGTACGGATGGAACTTGAGGTCATCATGTAAGATGCGGTGAAGCGAACGACGTGACATACCCAGCGCTACAGCATGTCGTCTAGTCGATCGTCTAGGACTAGTAACAACTGCCGTTCTGACTCGTTCAACATTTTCCGGAGTACGAACTGAACGGGGAAGACCAGGTGGTTTCTTTTTCATCACAGAACCAGTACTTCTAAACGCTGCAACCCATCGGAGTACGGTATTTCGATCAGGCACTGCACTTTGACGTCCAACTCTAAAATATTGACGGAAAAGACGTTGCACTGTGACTACAGAATCATTGTTTCTAAAAAACTGCTCGACAACGAACACACGATGTTGCACGCTCCAATGCTCCATAGCGACTGAAACGGCATTGTATGGGCCGTCTGCCAACATTCGTTCAAGGTCAATACCCACTCCCGTCGCTGCGTACTAGCGGTTCGAAAAACATGCGTTTCCTCTGCACCACCCTGTATAATGTCCTGGGTTTTTGTTTGTTTTGTAGATAAATATATTGTCTTTATAAATATAATATATTTATTAGTAATTTAACGTTTTTATACCAATCAAAAAAAACTTAACAAAAACTTTATGAGCAAAAACATTTTGTTTTTTATTTTGACACAACGTAGTATTATTGAAATATTTTATTTTTTCATTTTCAGTTATGCTATCTTATACTCCATTTGATTCTTTACAAAAAGACATATAACACCTTTTTTTTATACTTATAATTAAAGTTTGGAAAATAAATATGAAAATATGATCCGCTACATAATTAGAAAGTTTCTAACCTAACCTGACACTCTGTGTCTTGTCTACACTGCTAATGCTTGAATCTAATGCCTGCAATACTAGGTCTTCATATACAGCAATGTTTTTACGACTCATTGTTTATAAAAATCACTGAACAAACACAAAAAACATAAACACTACACAAATGTATTTAGTAAAGTACAAGCTGCTTACGATCACCGTAACTCACGGTCAAGTCATTGTTCTACTTACACACAGACTAGAACATAAACAAACAAAATAATATGAAGATACTAACAATACAAACCCATTAAAACTTAAAAACTTTCAATATTTATAATAATTTGTGAAATAAACACCAGCGCAAACAAAACATGTGACGGCTCGTCCGTGTCGCTCTCGATTCTAAACTCGACTAGGACGCGCTCTCTTTACAACCGCTGTAAAAATCAGAATCCACCCAAAACCTTCATCAAAAGTTACGTTGAAGCCTTTGGAATATGTATGTATAGTCATTAAGCCAATTTAGATAAATACTATATAAAATATAAGCGTTACTGCAGAAGTCGCTAACAGCGATTCTGGCATTTCTTGCATATAATGCAGGATCGCAAATAGCGATGCTCCGGCACTCAAAGGGTTAATACCCTGCCATTTCAACCTCTACCAAAATTAAGTTGATGATCATTTTTTTTCTTAAACATAATCCCTCTATCAATAATAAAACAAGGTTGTGTGCTTATAAAGTACGAGTTGGCCCTCAGATCTTACACTACTGCTTTACTGAGGATACAGTGAATTTCCTTCACTATTGACTTTTTATAGCCAAATAGGGATTAACCAATAAAACTTCAAGGGGTTGATTAGTTATTATGAGTGAAGTTATGCTATAACAGACAGTAGAATACAAATCAAGATTTAGTTTATCTTGCTTTTCCTTGATAACTAATCATTAATGACTAACAACTAATGACCTGACCGTAATGCAATAATTTTACAATCCCAATTCTTGACCCCTCTTTAAGATGCAAAAACAGTATCAAATGTACCGACCTCTTCCAATGCAACCAACTGTGTGGTGCCATGGGAGTCTCTGAGACAGATGAACCGATTGAGGCGTTGGTACTGAACACGGCCAGTCATGTGAACAGTGATACCTCTATCCCTCAATCTCAGCTCTCCGCAGTTAGCATCTACCGGTTTCTCCACATCAATGTTCATGGCAGGATGGACAGGACCCTGCTACACAATACACAAACTATATGAGAGTGCAGCAGAAGAGACAGTTGAGGATATGGCTACTACGGCCTCATCAAGCCAGATTTATGCTGTGTTACCAGAACTGTCCTCCCATCTGACAGATATATAACTTGACTCAGTGACATTCTCAACCTTTAATATTAGCACTCCGAAAAGGCCCAAAATTAAGGTGATTGTATAAATATTTTGATATTAACTCTATACTACTACTCTACATTTATAATAGACTAGAGTTGTAAACAAAATTAAAATAACATGTCCATACTTGTTATTAATTCACAATTTTATATTACGGCATCTGATACAAACATAACGCAAAAATCCATCAGATATATACCAATGCCTATAAGTCTTGAAATATTATTATATAATGTACTTAAATAGTCATGCCCACAGTTGATTTTACGTAGTTAGTAAATAAATGAAAAGCAAAATTATATATATACAAGGTGTTTGAAAAGTCTGGGTACGGCTTAATATTTCACAAACCATAGCAGATAACATCTATAAACTTTGCACAGTGTCATATGGCTATGTAAACTATTTTTCCTTGCTATTACCATGACATGCCAACCATGGGGGGACGGCCCACAGAGGAAAACATGGAAATCATAAATTAAAGCATAGGTCGAGTGATACCTCATTTGAAAGAGCTTGGTTATTAGAGTTGAATGCCGCAAACCGCATCTCAAAAGGTTTATCCAATCAGAAATGGCGAGTTGTTTTAGGTACACATTGTGAATTACATTATGCGCTGCCATTTCTGACTGGATTGTCGTATTCTGATGCGGTAGGCGGCGTTGTTATTTATTATATATATATAATAAATATTGAACATTTTAATATTGAAAGATAAGTGTCATGATGTTGAAACTATATGATTTGCTCATGTTTCATTGGCTGTACATGTCACACTACTTTTGAATCATGAAGTATTAAAAAAAACTTTTTGCCCGCTATAATCACTCAGTCCAGAACTTTTTCTTTGAACATGTCATAAGTTTACTCTCCCATTTTGCCAGTGTTGTGCAGAGTTTCCCAGTGTTGTGCCGTACCCCGCTTTCAATTATTCTCATTGGTTGTGACAATTTCAAATATTGCCTCTAAAAAGAGTTCTTCCCTTCCCTTCAGCAGAAGAACTGTCTGTGGTTCAAGTGGTGGATCTACAGACTTTCTAAGGTTTTCTGACTGAGCTGTGTTCAAGATCTATTCTACAAAATTGGTGAAATTGGTGGCCTGTAAAATAGCAGCCGTCCTCCCTTGGAACCGGCAAGTCAACATAGTGTAAGTCACAGTCAAAATATTAAAGTTTGCTTAGCACCTATTCTGTACAGTTGCAGTCATAGCTATAGTCATCTGTTTTCACCTATTCATGGAGAATAGAAAGGAGAGCATAATCAAAATGTTTTGATCTACTACAATGTTCAAAATAATGTAATTTCCATACAATTAATTTAAATTTTCAAAGTTTAAAATTCATAGCCTTTTCCAGACTGCAGTATGGCCAGTTCAGCAACCACTGGTCTACCTCAATTAGTGATTGGAGTGATGAGATTGCAGTAAATAGCAACTTCCTTTTAGATGCTGTTTCTCAGAAAATCAGCAACAAGTCTATAGCCTTTAATAATAGTATTTTTCAAATTAGTTTAGGTTAAGATGAAAATGTTAAAATTAAGTTCTAGAGGCACTTAACAACCTCTCTGATGTATCCCATAGATACCCTTTTTCTCTCCTAACCCTTATTTGGTTATTTTGATATAGCCTAGTCCCGCCAGTTTGCCCTTCATATATTTTGTTCCTTCTGAAGAGCATAGTTTATTTGTTTACCTACATACATAATATTTAGCTCTGTCCAAGCCCTATGTTATTTTGTTTGGTGTTACACAACCTCAACAAACCTATGTCTTTAGTAACGTGTTTTTTGATTATTTATTAGACAGTTTCTATTGCAAATAATGATCTGTTCAAATAATTGTTCCATATTTCATGAGTTCCACATTTGATTCTATTTTGTAAAAACTCTCAATTGAAAACCAGTCTTTAGAAAACTATTCAGTTTCCAAATATAAAACTATAATGCTGAACATTATAGTTAAAATAGGTTAAAATACAAAACCTATCTGAACAAACAAAACATACTTTTGATACAAACAATTTTGTCTTACTTAAAAAATAATACTTTTTAGCATTAATTTAACCCTCCAAGTGCTATCTTCATTATTTTACAGTGCTAGCCTATTTTCAAGCATATGACATGGTTTAAAAAAAAATACATTTGAAATGCAAAAGTGCATGCAGTAGCGTAGCCAGAAATTTGGTTCGGGGGGGGGGGGGGTCCGAAACCGGGGGATCCGGGGGACGTTTTGTGTGTTATTTGCCAATGAGTTCACTGATAAAAGGTAAATACTGGAGCTTTAGTAAGTACGCCTTATAGAAAGTGGAAAGATGTAATAGGCAAATTCAACTCTCACAGCAACTCTAGTACCACAAAATTTTCCTGTATAGCTACAGAAACTTTACGAAGTTTGATTCTGGCCGAGTAGTAGAAGCCACCAAAGTGATGTTGGATTCACTGGATAAGAAAGAAAAAGAACAAACAGAGCTTCACTCAAGTGTTCAACTACATTCTATGGAGAAAAATGAAATACCCCTTCGGGGACATTGGGCCACTGACGGCCGAAAACCCTTTAGAAAAGGAGGGCTCTTTTCAAGCGTTGCTCGGTTTACAGATCAAACTAACGGTCGGAAAATGCACCGGAAAAACTCTACTGATTAGAAGTTCGGCTACTTTGGATTTCACTGATTGAGGTATTTATGAATGAGTTATAATAACGATTTTTTGTATCATTACACTGTAGACGAGTATATAGGCCTAATTATCAGAAAAAAATCAAAAAATCACTTTTCGGTCGGAAACAAAATACACCTGAAAAACTCTAATGATTAGAACCACTACTACTTCGGACTTCAGTTATTGAGGTAAACATGGTATTGAGTTAGGACGACGATTTTTTGTTATCATTAAACTGTACTCGACTACCTATATAATTATCGAGAAAAAAATCACTTCCGGTCGGTAAATTACCGAAGAAAAGCTCTCTTCAGATTTTCAGCAACCGGAAGTGTTTTTTATTGTTTTTTTCTCAATAGTTATATATGTATTAGTCGGCGTTGAATTAATATCTAAAATCAACGTCCTAACATAATTCTAAGTACCACTTTTATCTCAACGACTCAACCAGTGAAATCCAAAATCGTCAAAACTTGAATCTATAGAGAGCTTTTTCCTCGGTATTTTCCGACCGGAAGTGTGTTTTATTGTTTTTTTCTCGATAATTATATATATATATTAGACGGCGTTGAATTAATATCTAAAACAAACGTCCTAACATAATTCTAAGTACCACTTTTACCTCAATCACTCAACCAGTGAAATCCAAAATCGTCAATACTTGAATCTGTAGAGAGCTTTTCTTCGGTATTTACCGACCGGAGTTTTTATTGTTTTTTTTTCTCAATAGTTATATATGTATTAGTCGGCGTTGAATTAATATCTAAAAATCAACGTCCTAACATAATTCTAAGTACCACTTTTTACCTCAACCACTCAACCAGTGAAATCCAAAATCGTCAATACTTGAATCTGTAGAGAGCTTTTCTTCGGTATTTACCGACCGGAAGTGATTTTTTTCTCGATAATTATATAGGTACAGTGTACAGTTTAATGATAACAAAAATCGTCGTTCTAACTCAATCGAAAAACACCACGTTTACCTCAATCACTGAAGTCCAAATAAGTTGCAAGTTCTGATCATTAGAGTTTTTTAAGTGTATTTTCCGACCGAAATTGATTTTTTATATTTTTTCATAATTATATACACGTCTACAGTTTAATCACACCTAAAATCAACGTCGTAACTTAATTCTAAGCAGTCATTAAACGTCCCCAAGACGAATTTGAACGAAGAGGTCGCTAATTTAAACTGTTCGCCGTGTTACGGTTCAGGTTACTTTGCGACGTCACGTGACCGCGCCCTATAGAAATAACGTGATTACACTACACTATCCGAAAGGCCGATCCCAAAAGTATCGTTTGATACTTTGATTTAAACGAAAAGGACAATTATATTTTTAACAACGGTCACTTTAATCAATTAAATCAATCAATTTAATGTTTGTAGACAAGAGTAATGATAATTCTCCCTTTTTATCCAGTTCCATGCTTTATTTTTTAATATGTCTTAAAATTTTGGGGGGGGGTCCGGACCCCCTGGACCCCCCCTTCGCTACGCCACTGAGTGCATGTATTATACAATTGTTTTTCAAAAACACATGCTCTAAAAGGTAAAGATAAACCAAATACTTGCCATTTTTCATTTAGAAAGATTGTCATGTTGACTGGCAGAGTAAAAAAGATATCAAAGTGCAATGCTAGCTCTTTAAAATGGTACAAGCACATCGCACAGTGTGACGATAGCACTTTAAGGTTCAAACTTAGAAGTAAAAAAATACATTTACATGAGAAACATTTCATTAATATTCTAGGATATTACAAAGTTAATGAATTTTAATTTAACTAAATGTGTCTAAAAATCTGATATTATTGATACAATATTGTTAACATTTTTCTGCTTTGATATTTTAAGATATCATGACAATTACGTCTACTGCTTAAAAAAAATACATCACTTCTATTTATTTTTGAGTTCTGGGATAAAAACGCAAGTGAAGTTGGTAAACAAAACAAATGCTAGCCTATTGTTAACTATTTTGCATAGTCATGAAAACCTACCGGCCACCTCCCGGGCATGAAAGGTTGTTGCATAGGACCTCTCTGACAGTCATATTCATAGTTGTAATCTGAAAAGTCAAAACTTGTTTTATATTTAACCATCTTATCTTTTTATATAAAATATAAATAAACATGTTAAATAACAAGATTTCAGTTGATTAATGAATGCATTAAAGGTTTTCTTCAAATCACATCTATTTTATGTGTTATACTTTTATTATTGCTGAATCTTGGACACATATTTAGTGGATAGAAGGAGGAAAGAGGAAGAAGACCAAGAGGAAGACCGAGAGGAAGATGGGAGGACCAAGTGTGGAAAGACATAGAGAGAAGGGGACTACAGAAAATGCAGGTGGAGGAAGAGGAGACCTGGAATGACAGACAAAAGTGGAGGAGGCTGTGTACGACGACCCGTGATAACGGAAACGTCAGATGATGATGATGATGATGTACTCAATCGTCTGTACAAACACAACAGAAAATAGTTTTTGGAATTTCAGTTTTACATAGTGAAACAATAGCAGTTTTCTGTCACTAAATGCTAGAATATAGTAAATGCCATTACATTAGATTTAAAAAATAACTATTTCATGATCAAATTTTTTCACATTTGTAATCTAAAACCTCAATCACTAAATAAAATATCTTCCAATCAGACAGCTCTTAACACAGGCTTAAAAGAAGATAAGGATTTCATACTTTAGAAATTTGAATGAAGTTATTTGAAAGTTTAGACACAAAATAACTTAGAATTGTTTTAACGTACTACTTAAAATGTCTATTCGGATTTTTTATGTTACAATGTTGACTTTATTAAAGTAATCAGATTTTGAATAATAATAGTGATGAATTGTGTATTGGAATATAATTCAATATTTAGTATCATATCATTTATATTGAAAAAGCTACATTTATGTTATAAAAATAGACTGACTTATGTATTTCATACACACCAGTTTATAACCCTTAGCGAGCCACAAATAAATAACCAAAACTACTCCTAAGAGCCATACACCTTAAAAATTAAAAAAATTCCCACATACCAAAACCAATTTTTTTTTATAATTCTTATAACATAAGAGGTAAAAAAATGACAAAATATTTTTTTTCACTCTTTATTGTTAATTTACAGCGAAAAAATGGTAAAATCATAATTTCACTGAAAAAATATAATTTTGACATTCTATGTGTTCATATATAAAATTAACAATAGTTGAACACAATTATTCTTATACTTTACAAAAAACAAGCATATAGTAATTTGTATTTAGAGAAAATATAAAGAATAATATAGTAAAAATTTATATATATATATATACAAATTAAATAAAAGCAATGAACTAAAAAAAAAAACTTGACAATAAAGCCCTACATCACGATAATAATACATAAACTACACTGCACATTGATCAAAAATATTGATTAACATCAAAATTGAAAAGATAAATACGCGGATCGAAAATGGAAGGGCGAATAAACATCTAACCTCACGGAAGACTACAGGCAGACTGAGCGCGCGCGTCAGTAGACGTCGTTGGCTCTGCGGGAGACTATGAACGTCCGGCCCGCCCGCTATTTTGTCGATCGAACAAGAGCCGTGACCTTCAAAATAGACACAAACGGTTGTCTCACAATATTGTACATTTCAATTTTAAGAGCGATGCAATCCTCCAGTTCATCCAGATCTTTAAAAGAAGTAATATATTAAATAAATAAAATCAATTAAAACAAATTGATTAATTAAAAACTAATTACAACACAGATAAAAGAATTTCCTAATACAGTACAACCCCGATAAGTCGGCCCCCGTTAACCCGGAAGCCCGGCTAACCCGGACCGATTTTCAATAAAAAAAATAAAAAATCAGACAAACATTTCAATAATAAAAACGTAATATTTTTGAGTGGTATAGTATCCGTGAATCGATGTTGTATCAGCATTTGATGGGACTGTACGACAGTGAGTGTGTGACTCATGGCACACGGCGGCCGAGTGGCGGTCATTGTCCCGGATTCTCGGAAACAATAACAGACGCGTATTTCCCTAAATCCTCTCCCACGCTACCGCCACACCTGGCCCCTCAGTACCTTTCCTACTTCGCTCCGCTCGCTTGTGCCCGTGTTGTGTGTGTAGTGTACTGTATTGTTTGCTTCTGTTCTGCAATCGTGCTTCAGATAGTGTGCTTCATTTGTGTTGTGCGTTTGTTTTTATCTACGCGATGGCAACAAAACGTAAAAATGTTGTAGTGACAATGGAAAAGAGACTAGAGGTATTAGGTAGGATTGATAAAGGCGAATCTTTAAAAACAATTGCAGCATCTTATGGTGACGGTACATCTACAGTATCGGATGGAAAAAAAATAGGACAAAAATCGAAGAATTTTGTTTCAAGATGATAACAAAAGACAGTTTGGGCAATCGGTGCAAAGCTAAGAAAGCTAAAAACGAGACTCTTGAGGACGCTTTGTATGTTTGGTTTTGTGCGGAAAGGGAACGTGGTTTGCCAGGGTCTGGGCCTATCATTCAAGAAAAGGCAATCAAGCTGAGATAAACAGTTGCCTGATTGTGAACCAAATTTTACTGCGAGTCAAGGATGGTTGGATAGGTGGAAAAAACGGTATGGTATTCGCCAACTATCTATCACAGGAGAAAGTCTATCTGGGGACAACAGCACTGCTGATGACTATAAAAACAAGATTTTGGATTTTGTTAAAGAAGAAAATTTAACGGCAAATCAAATATATAACGCCGATGAGACAGGTCTGTTTTACAGAATGTTGCCGAGCAAAACTTTGGCCTCAAAACTGAAAAAGACGCAAAGGGATACAACAAAAGCAAAGACCGATTGACAATAATGGCCTGCAGCAATGTTGTAATTATTTAATTCATGACTAACCCCAAAAAACTCATCCACTTCATAAAATGGGTGTTCCAAAAGGAAAAATCCAATTTGTCTTTTGAAAATACCAAATGGCAGTGATATTAATCCATTTGGCAGTGTGTTCCATAATTTTGGTCTAAGAGATAATGTTGCTAATGAATATTGTTTGGAAATCAGTTTTTTTGTTACAATATTGTTTGCGCCCCTTGCATTCATTATATTGGTGGATGTTTTTATATGTTAGGTTGTTTGACGTAGCCATATAAAACAACAGTTTATACACATCTAAACAAGGGACTGTCATAATATGAAGTTCTTGAAATTTTTGTTTACATGAATCCTTATAGCCAATACCAGAAATATAACGTACTGCTTTTTTTTATTAATACAATTTTATTAATGTTCTTTTTAAATGTATTTCCCCATATTTCAATACCATAAACTAATTGAGAGTAAAAAAATGCATAATATACCATTTTAAGAGCTTTTTTGTTGCAAAAATCAGACAGTTTTCTCATCATAAATATTGCTTTCTATAACTTTAAACAGAGAGTAGTTATATGGTCATTCCAATTTAAATTTTTGTCGATGATCAATCCAAGAAATTTTGTAGAATCATATATTGGTATTACTAAAACGTCAAATGGTATTTGAATTTCAAAGGAAGATATTTTATTTGAAGTAAAATTTACAGCTGTTGATTTATTTGCATTTACTGTTAAAAAGTTTTCATTAAAGTATTGCACTATATTATTAATTTGTATATTTGCTATGATTTCTAAATCCTCCAAATTTTTGTGTTTATATAGTATATATATATATAGATCTGTCATCTGCATTAAAAATAAACTCACACTAAATAAATTGAGAGTATTCAGGTCACAGTTACTTATAAGTAACTACTATCTCCAAGAAATATAGTTACTGTGACAATGCTAATAATAACACATAAATTGTCGTGGGCTTTACAATGAACTAACTAACAACAACAAACATTTAGTCATTTTTTAAATTTATTTATTCAAAAATAGTAATTATGATGATTGTTAGGTTGCATTTTGTAATATAGTTTTAATAACATTTTTAACCTGATTCACACTCACCATCATGATATGATCTTCTTGTTGGAGGCCCTCCAGGTCCTCTAGGGTATGCCATCATTGTTACAATACGGGTATTATCAAAGACTGAAACAAATATTAGTAAAAATATTTATTTAATATTTAAAATTAGAACACCTAAAAAAGTAAAATAACTGACAAAGAACAAAAATAGAACCAATAAAATGGTGAAGTAGCTGTAGGTAAAGAACATATGTTAGTCTACTTATCACATTTTGCAAAGAACAGCTGAAAGAAAGATATCATTGTTTTTGTACTGTATGAATTTGTACAAAATATATTTAATGGAACAACAACTATAAACATTACATCTAGATATAATAAGCTTTTAAATATTGGTTTATATTAACTACATATTAGTTTATTTATATAAATTCATTTGTATTGTTATACAATTTGCATTTATAGTGGCAATAAAATAAAAGTAAATAGTGTCCGTCTACTAATATTACAGTAAATGACTTATGTTGCATATATTTATGTAAACATATATTCTCATAAAAAGACAAAGGCTGTCACGATATTGCTTCCTTTGACAAAAAGAAGAATAAATGAGCAAGATAAGCAACTCTTTTACCAAATGCAGAGAACTCCTCATAATTTTGAAGATCAAAATTTTAACTTTAGTTCAATAAGTAGAATATATGAAAGTTATTTGGGATATTTTGAATTAATTCCTAATAGAAAACAATACAGTACATAACAAAGACAATACAGTAGTGTCTTTTAAGGTAGGTGGACTGAGCCTACCTAGAATGATCAAAAACTCAAAATTACATAGAGCATCAGGAGAAATGGGGTTTTTAATTAAAATCAATTTTTTTTGTTAGGTAAAGAACAATTACATTTTATTAAAGTAAAATTAAAGTATAAAACAGAAAATACAATCTAATTTTATGAACAGCAGACAAGTTTTACTTAAAAAACAAACTGCTAATAGTGTTTTCTTTCACCACATTACAACACTTGCGAGCAGCGATATCCCGCCAACATCAAAGAAAAATAGTGTCAGTTGCAGTTGCTTCTGCTTGTTGTTCTATGTAGAGTACAGCAGTATCAGCAGTATCTAGTGCCGCGTAGACTTCACTGTGAGACATTGCCGAAACAGTCTCTTGTACAATTTCTTTGTTACTATTGTCGACTGTCATAGCAGTGACCATCTGAACAATTGCATTGTCTGTCAACTCAAACTGTTCACCATTATTCATCCACTCTGTAATATCAGTTTGGTTTCCTTTCTTACAACCAGGAAGATTCTTTATAACATGTTAATTAAAGTTAATCACCTGTTTAAACATTACTTGAAGAAAGTTGTGAAATTAATGAATTAATTTTAAATGAGTGTTATCTGAATTTGATTAAGTGTTGAAATTGGCAAGTCACAGAATGAATATTATATTTAAATACTATCAAGTGAGTTAAGTATTGTATTATAAATGTGCAGACTACTGTAACATCAGTGTGATCATTTGGAGGTTGAGTTGTAATCAAGATTGAAGTATAAATATCAACTTTTTGATTACGATGGACAAATACTTGTAAAAATCATTATTATATATTACATTGGTATCCAAACAATGCATTATGAATAGAGGGTCGCAAAAGTTTCATTGGACATTTTCGTAAAACATTCACACAACAAATATTGGAATTACTACCTCCAATTTTACTAGGCTAGATTTGTTATATGCTTCAATCTCAAATTGTTTATACATATCTGAAATACTCCATAGAAACATTTACTTAATGTATAAAGGCATAAGATTATAATACATCCCAAATAACATAAATTTGAGTGTGCCAAATCTATATGGTGTAAGCTTCAAAGAGGTTAAAGATTAGCAACATGAAGTCCAAGGTGACATTGACTGTAAAAGGTGGTTTCACAAAGACTGTGCAAAGATCTCCAAGTTGAATATGATCACCTTTCCGGTGATGTAAACATTAAATGGTTTTGCCCACGTGGTGACTGTGTTAACCAATATATCCATGCTACAAGTCTTTCTCAACTGAAAACTCTTACAGACAAGATGTGTGAGTTAACTGCCAAGTTTATCAGTTTTGGCAGTTAACTCAGAAAGTTTGATAAACTAATCACCCAGATGACTTCATTCGAAAATTGAATCACTGTCACAGATAATTGTGTTGAAATAATTGAGTCAAAGAAGGCAAACAGCATTGCGATGAATCAAGAAAACCTGATCGGGAAAATAAATTATTGCTCTTGCAGATCCCAATTTTATTATCATTTTTAATCTTAGAATACTTTTGCTGTTCATTAATTAATTTATTACACTTATTTTAACTAGTTTTTGCATTAAGTACTTTTGACTAAATTATATCATCTCAATACCTACATGTTTGTTATTTAAAATTTTTATTGCTGTTAATAAATATATGCACTTTAGCTGCTCTTTTGGTTATTATGGATTACTTTGTTGCACATGAATTCAATTTATTGTTGTTAAGTTTGAACCTGTTCTATTTTTATATACTGCATACTTTATATATAGTTTATATATTGCACAATATTGTATCAAGTTTATGTAATGGAAAACGGTTGAAAGAAATAAAAGTAATCAAAGGTATCTCATCTTTTTCATCGTAGTTCTCAGTCTCACTCAATCCAATTTTATTCCATGAATATTTTATTGTCTTAAGATTTTATTTCATCCCATGCTTGAGCGATCCAATAAATGACATATTGCACTGGAACTTTCCTTAATAAAATCTCTAACAGTTCTTTCACCTTTGATTGTTTAACAAATAAACTGTAACAGTCATTGCCTGTATTTTCTTCAAACGCTCCAGTACGCTTTGATCCATTAGCTGAATCAGGCTGGTAACACTTGGTGGTAAAAAATTGCTCATATTTCATCACACTACAGTTCCTCTTCACCCGGGTGCGAGCACGCATTATCTAAGATTGAGATTACTTTACAAGGCAAATTGTTTCTCTCTATAAAACCTTTTAGTTTCAGGGAGCACGAAGCTTAGCAGCCTTCTCTATCACAACCAGCTTCAATTTATGGTTTCCCGTTGCATATGAAGCAGCAAGAAGTCAGTCTTTTATATTTTTTTTATGTCCTGGAGCAGATGTTTCCTCCTGTGAAGAAAGTGTTTTGATGGTTAAGGTTTAAAATTGAAACCCGTTTCATCACAATTGTAGATCAGATCAGGTGTTAATTTTTTATTTTATAAAATATTTGATTTTTTACTAAATTGTACAACTTGTATCTGAATTAGCCAAAAGTTTCTCTCCACAAATTTGAATTTATCTCACACAATACCGTTTTTTCTAGCGATCTAACCATCTCACACTTGCTGTGAAATCTTCGCCTTCCTTCAGTTAATTGCGAAAATACATATATGGCCTGTTGCTAATTATGGCCTGATATTGGAACACCTCTGCTTCTTAATACACAAAATCATAAAAACAGGGCATCACTAATTTGTACAAATTGTGATTTTTCATTGATTTTCTTTCATTAGAAAACTTATTTGAGACTAACTTTTCAATTTTACCACGGTTCCTGTGGCACTCACCTACTGTTATTTCACCGACGCCATATTAAGTGGATAACTTTTTCAACGTTTTGTCTTCATCTAATCTTCCCAAAAGCTTCCAACATTTGTTTTTAACGGAACAAACATCTCTCTTACTTTTAGAACTCATAACTGTATTGTATATTAAAAACTAGGAAATAAAAACAAAAACAAATCACTTCTATTGCATGAATTGAACCTTAAACGATAAACAAAAACGCTCGTAAAACGCTCTGTAACTGTAAGATTGTAGTGCCATCTCACAGTAATACTTCTCAAATTGACATTTTGTTATTTTATGACACGGTCAGAATTCATCAGTCTTGACCGGCCTTGGTGGAGCGAGAGAGGGAATGAGGGACGGAAATAGTCACGTAATGAATATGCGCCCTACTAAACAGCCTGCCCAATCCTCACAATTTTTACACAGCGTTAGTAAGTTGAAGGAGCTGTTTACTAGTGTTAAGTACTCTATATTTTTTTACCACATAGTACCTCGAATTACATTGAAGCTCGAACTATCAATACACAAATTACCAACACTCTACTGTATTATATTTAAGTAGAAGAAAAATTACATTAAATTAATATACTTTACAGATAGACAGAAGGACATTAGGATTGTAGAGGATTATTCATATCTTGAATGAAATTGTATGATAGTAATATCTTGAGGAAGGTTTTCTTTTTTTCTCCAGGACTATGTAGCAAATTTTGTATGGCCAAACATAACCAAATAATTAAAATTTATAAATATTCCAAGATATGTAATAATACAAAAATTGAACAAGTAATTCTTTCTACATTTGGATAGTCATTTTTCACATATCTGGACGATTTTTCCTCCCATATTTTCACAAAAAGAAACAGAGAACACTTTACACAAATAATTATACATGAATAAAGGAAGAATTATTTATTTTTTTCACAATAACAACCATTTAGAAAATACTATATGCCATTTCCCAAAAATAACGTAGACTTAAACAATTCATGCACTTGTATTTGTAAATAGTGATGTATATAAATATTGTTCTGCATTGCCTGTCAATGATAAAGTGGAGGGTATCAAGAAATAATTTATGGAATGTATGCTGAAATAATCAATTCCAACAACACAAGAAGACAAATAATATACAATAAATATTATTGTTATTGCTAGTATCTGTATTTTTTGTTAATTTGTTAAACTCTGTAAAAAGTGGCTTTACCATTGAAATAATGAAATTAAATATATATACCAACTAATCACTGTGTTAAATAGAAGAACACAAAAGAACGATTTCTCACTTCTATATTTCAGGCGATTTAATAGCCCCGTCTTCAGGAAGTTTTAAATATAAATTAATACAAAACTATAAAACGTAAACAACAATCAAGAAAACAAATGTAAAAAATGTGCATAACATTTGATAAAGACCAGCAGACATGAAATTTTTCTAATTTAAACCTTGTGGAACAGTTTTTTTTTTTTTTTAACGATGGAATAAAACTTTGTAATTTTTGACAAATTTTGAATCTATAAAAATTATTTAAAAGTTATCTTAAATTTAGACCAGATGGATTTTTAGTCTTCAACATGATTTGATGAGCTTGCTCCATTTGCTTTATATATAATTGAGACCACAGAAGCAAAATTACAGACAATTTAACAAATTCTGTTTTTAAAAGAAAGTTTGATTCTTTCTTATTCTAATTACGTTAATTGAAGCTAAATTGGACACAACTTACTCCTTCAAAAATTACATAGCGTGAAATATGGTACAAGTTATAGAGGTTTTGCCACTTGACGATAAACTAATTCTCTTTAAATTAAATTCATGCCACTGTCACAGATTAGGTGATTATTTACTATCTATTTATAATAACTACACCTACTGTTGATAGAACTAACAGTAAAAAGTCATATTTTACTAAATTGAACAAATACAGAGAGCAAGCACTTGAAGTAAGGATGAAACTCAGCTGGAGTATAGTAAGCATCCACCACCACAATCGAATCAGGGTACATGCCAAATTATTGATTTTAAATTTCTTAAACTAACTGATTTTATGCTGTTTTGTTTGTTATATTGGAAATTAAAACGTTAAGGGCCGACCTGGCAAATTGCGAATTTGACGTTATCAACGTATTCTGCTCATCCTCCTGAACAAAAATATATATGGTTTTAGGGGTGCAAATGATAAATAACATGGTTTTAGGGGGTATATTCATAAATAGTTGTTTTTAATGTCCTGTTTGTATGTTGTGTCTGGATATCTGTAAATATTATCTGCGGCTGGGACTGATAGCGTATCTGTTATCTTAGCGCTCCAGGGCAGAAGTCAGTGCTTCACAAGATGTCGTGTACTGAAGGTTGGATCGAGTGAGTGCGTGACAATCATGGATCAACCATCCACTAGTTCGACGAATCGTAGTGAATTGTGTGTGTCGGAATGTTTTCTCGGGCATGTTAAGAGTTTACGTTTTGACCGACTGATTATTTCCTTTATAATACAACATGAAATTTTTAATAATGAGTGAATTTGTTCGTTGTGCGGTCGCATATTGTTTTTAAACTGGGAGACTTTGACGTTTCGTTGTGACAAAAATTTGTAAAAGTAGTAAAAAAAGTTTTGAATGTTGTAATATAAAAAAATCAGCCCGGGCAGGTTCCTTTTTGAAAAACGCGCTTAGACATAGAGACATATTTTGGTTTGGTGACCATGTTGTTGCATTTAAAGCCAGTGAGACAATGCTATATTTCGTTGGAGTTTGGCATTCTGCACATTCTGTGAAACACACTAAAGGTAAGTGTTCTCTATTAATGTCCATTTATATTAGGGGTATTCATGATTTATTAAGTTTTTTACACTGTACATAATTGCCTATGCATTACACCTCAATTTATATTTCTGATCAACCCCTTTAGAATTTGATATTTTACTGATAGGTACTATCTCGAGGGATGTTTTTCTTCTGTTGACATCAGCGCGGGCTGCAGCAGCACCAAAAGTGTTCTCTATTAATGTCCATTTATATATACAGGGTGTCCAAAAAGTCCCGGGTCGGTTAAATATTTTTCAAAATATTTCAAATAGAGCTACAAAACCTTACACATAAAAATCTATCTTTGAACGGCTGTCATTTTTGACTCGGTTACCCGTTTGAGGTCGGGTTTGCGGCTATGTGCTCTACTAATAAAGACCTTTTATTTGATATGCATATCAACCTATGCTTACGTTTAAGATTTTCTTCTGACTCCTAGCGGGCCGCCCCCCTGAGGAAGTAGCGGATCACTGAATATGTGATAAAATAGATTTTTATGTCCAGTAACTTTATGTAAGGTTTTGTAGCTCTATTTGAAATATTTTGAAAAATATTTAACCGACCCGGGACTTTTGGACACCCTGTATATATATATATATATATATATATATATATATATATATATATATATATATATACTAGCTGTTACCCGCGGCTTTGCACACAATCTTTAGAACTGAAGTCCTTATATTACTTAGTAAAAGCAATTATGATGTAATATGGTGGGAGTCCTATAAAAATTATAAAGCGTAAGTAGGCATACATCAGTTTAGATATTATTTAAGTTTATGGTACCATAATAAAACCAATGGTCACATATGCTGCCTTAGTGTGGTGGCCGAAATTAGAACAAACAATAGCTGCTAAAAGACTACAGATTCATCAAAGGCTAGCTTGCTTAAGCATCACGGGAGCGATGAGCTCCTGCCCAACACTAGCAATTGAAGCGGTCCTGGGTTAAGCTCCTCTGGGGCAGGAGGTGATGAGAACAGCCGCTATAAGTGCAATGAAGCTTCTAGGAACAAAGGTAATAAATGCTACCTCCTTAGAAGGCCATATGAAAATATTGCAAACATTTCCTGAGGCTGAAATGCTAACCAAAGTGTCAGATGCAATGGTTAAGAAATACTCCTTTGACAAACCATATATGGTCTCTATCGGAAGTAGGGAGAAATGGATTAAAAAGGAGGCCTACCCTACAAAACGAGTCCTGAAGTTTTACACTGATGGTTCACGCCTTGACTCTAGGGCAGGATACGGAATACACGGACCTGGAGTTGACATGGCTGTGCCCCTAGGAAGACATGCCACGGTTTTACAGGCGGAGGTCATGGCAATAGACTCATGTTCCAGAAGACTCATAAAAATGAGGACAAAAGGATTATCATACCTAATACTTTCTGATAGTCAGGCTGCACTGAAGGCACTTGATACCTGTTCGTTTGATTCGAAAGCGGTCTGGGAATGCAGGAATGCTCTAGCAGAGCTGGCAATGAATAACAGAGTAACACTCGGTTGGGTACCGTGTCATGAAGGTATTCATGGGAATGAAAAAGCAGACATCCTCGCCAAAAAGGGAGCAGAATCCACAATGGTAGGGCCTCAGCCAGGTTGTGGGATAGCTTTCTCCAACATTAAAGCTCTGGTCAAAGATTAGAAAAAGAGGACAAGACACAATAATTGGAGTAGAGCCTCAGGATTAAGACTATCCAAATTTTTTATCTCTCCTTACGTTAAAGGGTGGACAGCTCTCCTAGACCAGAATAAGGAGGATATAAGACTGATATTAGGAATGTTGACAGGACATGGCCCTCTAAGGAAGCACCTTATGAAGGTAGGCTGCCTTAGTCAGAGTAACGAATGTAGACTCTGTGGAGAGGAGGAGGACTCAGCGGAGCACATTTGGTTAGATTATCCTGCCATCGTAGAGACTCGGAAAAGATACCTGGGAGCATATCTCCTCAGCCCCAAGGACATTAGAGAACAGGAGCCCTTAAATCTGATTGGTTTTTGCAAAAACCTCGGTCTTTGAGGGCACAAAATTAAAGTAAGGGAGGTGCAAAGGTCCTTTTAGGACTAAGCGTGGGGGCAAACTGTCCTTTTCCCTTAGGAAGAAGAAAAAAAAAATGGTAAATAGCATCAGAGTTATATTATATCATGTTTGGCACGTGTAGGAGCATTTATGGTTCTAATTAATTATATACATAACGTCACAGCTGAATCTGCCTTGTCATCCTGATCAAGAAAACACAAATCTCTGATCACACAGGTTTCGGAAACTTACTTCAGTCAAAAAGCGTATATTTCCAGTCCTTGTCATATATTTCAGGTCTAAGATATTTCCAGTACCAGTAGAGTTTGCCTTGTTGTGCTGATGAAGAAAAAATATATATACTTACGTAGGACCGAGATGCCTACTTCAGTTAAAAAGTACCTACTTAAGACCGTTTAAATTCACTTACCTATTATGTCACAGTTTAGCTTGCCGTATTGCCTTGATCAAAATACTATATACGTTCGATTATCTAGTTCTTGGAAATCTATTTTGGTCAAAATCGACATAGTTGAGTTCGCCTTGTCCTGATGAAGAAAATAGACACGTAAGTAGGACTGAAAAGCCTATTACAACCTAGGAGGAAGTCCTACCTACTTCTTATGTACTTTCGTTATACGGGGGAAATCCTTATTAAGTTCATGAAACATTACAAAATAATCGTAATTAAAGTTTTGCGTTACACCTGTTTTTTGGACTGTAGCCAGGGAAAGAATGAATCGTTGAGGCATGTTAGTATTCATTTCACTGTTTTTCCATAAGCCATTGTTAAAATGTAATATCATAATGTCAAGGAAGCACACCAGTTTAAAGTAACTCATGTGAAAACATTTATAACTTTGTTCATTAAGGTTAGTTTTATAACAGTATTTAATACATTAGATGATTTTAATTTGTCACTGGCGCAATCTGGAGTAAAATTTATATATTAATTTATATATTATTTTATTTACTATACCGATCAAGCACTGTTTAATTATTATTGATAAAATTTAAATATAAACAGATATTTCAGAAAGTTTGTCGAACTATAGCTGTCAACAGCTATTTAGTGCCAGTTTAATTTGATTAATGAAACGTAAAAACTAAAATTTGTTCTGAATTCCAAAATATTCCAGGTAACTTTTCTTAACTTTTTCTTCATAAAAACCTTCCTTGGATTTCAATGGACATTTTACAAAATGAATTAACCGAATTGGTCTAGCTGTTATCGAGATTAGCGCTTACCAACACATTTCCCCATTCATTTTTATTTATAAGATTACGGGTTTTCATGATTTAAGTTTTTTACTGGCCGGAGGCACTTGTCTCAACCCGATAACAACTCATTTATTTGTAGCTCGAAATTAAGAAAAACATTGTTCAGTTGGGTCAAAATTCTGCTCATTTCAGTATTATTTTTAATTTACGTTTGCAAAGATGGTGCCACATCCGAAAACGTCATTACGAGGTTGAATCGCGGTCACAGGTCACGTGACGCATGACGTGGCTGTACAACATAGAAATATTGCTCCGCGTGTGAACAGTTGTTCCATTTTTTATGTTTTACAACTTCGTTCTCATTTACACTCCATCAAACCTTATATTGTTCTGTTCTGTAGGACAATTCCAATAAGTTAATAACGCAAAACTTGTATTTTGCCGCTCCGGCCGTTATTCTAACAATTACCATTATAAATACATATCCTAGATTGGTTTTTATTCACCCTAACGTTAGGCCTATTACTTTTTATAGTGTAATTTGAAATACAACTTAATTTGGTATAAGCAGTTGAACCAAGTATTCTTTGCTCCTGAATACTGATGATTCGATACTATCAATAACTCAAGAGTTGGATGCTTATTATACTGCAACCATTAAGGGTTCTAATAGCCAATAGCCACAGTTTAGGTTAGTTTATTCTTACATTCTACACAATAAAATAAACAAAGAATGGTTAGTATTATCCACATTCATTTGAATACCTGGTTTTAAGGCAGTTCCAAATTTTTTAAGGTATTGTGAATACCCAGTAAATTTCCAAAGAAATGTTAACATTACCAAACAGTAATCCTCAATAAGTACCTTTTTATTCACTCCTTAGGGAAATCTGGTACAACCTAACTAGAGTAAAAAAGACTATCCAATGAGTAAAAACCAACTAACAGCATACATGTAATAATGAATTATACAAATCAATGTTCTTAGCATTAATAATAACAGTAATATAACCAAAACGAATATTTAAGGTTATGAGGATAAAACTAACACTTATCAGTGATACTGGTAGAGAAAACAGAGAGAACGCTGAACGGCTAAACAAGGATGCTGCACTGGATAAATTGTAAATCTAACTATATAAAAAGGAGATATCCTGTCCTAAAGAAGTGAATCATTAACACCCAGCTAAAACTAAAGAAAATAGTGGCATTAATTTTTGTTCATAAGTTTACGTTGTACCCTAGAGGCACACTAAGGACTTTTCTCTCCGGCTTAAGGCTCCTCCCCAAGTTGAAAAATTACCATATAAAATACATTGGTACATACTATACTATTTCCTGCCAAGGACAGGCAAACTGCAGGGGCGGATTTCAGTGTCGAATCGTTGTGCGGCTATCGTGTAGAGTAGGCCGGGTGTCAGGGTATGTAGATCGCAAAGCCCAAGTTTATAATTAGGAAACTTTCTGAATCATATCTAAATTATGAGTTAAAAATATTCGCATCAAAGCTGGTTAGGTCTGGATTAGGAAAATCTTGTAACGGATCCCCAGTAAGTAATTGATCATCTGGAGAGATGCTCTCTTTCGGTCGCGACGAGACAAGTTTGCAAGATTTATTACAGAAAACCATTTACTTTATTAAAACAATATTATACAAGAATAGCCGTTAGCCCAAACTGTAAAAGAATACAATCTTTCTTTGCTTTGATGATGCTTGGCCCAAGACCAATAACACCCAAAGTATAGGGCTTGTGTTTTTACAGTATAGACCTGTGAATATGTACACATCCAATAAAAACAGGTATTATTATTGAAAGTTAAAATGTTTGACAGATAAACTGAAGTTCTTTGAGAATAGCACGTGATTGACACACGTAATAGTTATGGAACACCTTCAATATAATATAAAAAGTTAATTATTCACCTTAATACCTTTTAACTAGTTAAAATATCTAGTGGTTAGTTTTTAAGAACTTGCCGATTCAAATCATGGTGAAGTCACATAGTTTACAGTTCATAAAATACACAATGGTACAATACGACGAATTGATAAAATATACATCTAAAACATGTAAAAAAAACTAAAAGCTTCCAAGCCCAACACGGATACAACGTAGGAGGGCATGATGGACCCCTTCCCTCGTGCCTGGGAACTTTAGGCACTGGACGAACTTTATTAAAAATGGAACTTTTTAATAATAATAATCTTTTATCTGGTCATTGAATATGTATGTACAGCGTGAACATGTCAACAATAGTTTTGTATAATAATTAATAATTCAATAATTCGTGTAACTTTAAATTAATGTCAGAAATCAGAACCAATCAAACGTAAAACTAAATAATAATACATTTATAAAGATAGCATTATATTTAACATATTTACATAATAGAAACATTACTTTATAAAATTGTACCTTAATCTTTTTTGAAGGCTGGTGCTTCAAATATAACTCTTAGTTTGTTTGGAAATTTAGCTAAAATTTCGAGATATAATAGACTTTTTTGTAACTATGTGTGTGGTGAAACGGCACTGCAAACTGTCCCATCCCACGTTTATCAAATCCGGCAATCACATATCCATTTTTAATGAGTCTTAAAGGCGTTTCAAAAGGGAAGTGATTCCGTCTTCCGTAAGGATGATTCCCCTCTACCAATACCTTTCTTTTATTACGGTATTCTCAAATATTTCGCCATGTGATCTTCATTGGGCTAAAAATGGCAACGTCAAGTGGCTGTGCTAGGTGAATTGAGTTTCCCGGTAAGAACACAAAATTAATGTTATTTTCCTTGCACCGTTTGATAACATCAATGGATAAGTAAGACGCCAAGTTATCTCCAATAAGGTACCTTTCGCCTTCTTTTTTTTGCTAAAATAGGGAATCACTATTGTTTCGATTCTATCAGCAAAACAGGAATTGAACCACCCAGATTTTGTTCTGTTGTACCGTGGATTTGGAGGACCACCAATTCTCCAACTATTGTACAAATGTACAGCTTTAGACACTGTGTAAAGAGGTTTTATATCACCATCTATTAGTGCAGCAAACATTACCGACATCGAGAACTTGCTAAAGTTTATTATGCGCTCTGGGTATTTACAACCTCTTCGGTTTACAACGAGGCGTCGTCTGGGATCGTCACATAGGTTTCTTTCATCATAATTTATTATGTTAGAAGATGAAATATCCTTATAACTTTTTCAAGTCGACATAATACTCATTATTGCCTCTTTTGAAACAGCGGCTCTACACCGCTCAATATTTTTACACATTCAAGAGAATAGATCTTTCCGATGTCTGTTTAAAAAAAAAACTGTATAGAAAATCACGTCCTGGAAGATTGTCATTAAATTTCTTAACTGTTTTGCCTTAACGATCCAGATAATCTTTGATTAATAGTCTCAGTGTTATGACAAACTAGGTAACCCCAATCACCACCTTTTTTCTGCCTGAAACAATGCACGTACTTAACAAGTACTATTAAGTATTTATTATGCTGGCACCGTGCAATTATACATACATATATAAACTAATATGAAGTACACAAGTGCTGTCAACGTATGAAAACTGATTTTTTTGTATCATTGATATTGTGACCAACCAGCCGAAAGTAAAATTAGCTGCTACTTAATTGAAGATAGCTTACATATTTGATATTAAACTGATACTGAAGTTTTCCCCATTTACACCACAGTTCCTATTCACTCCATTTTAAAGCATTTGTGATCTATTTGTGCATTAAAGTAAACAAACTGTATTTATTTGTAGTTTAAAACATACAGTATTAACGCAGCAGTGAGGCTCCTGCCGGCGCACCGAATTCGTTAACTTTACCGAGTAAAACTGGCGAGGCAATAAGCCATGAAAAACTATCAACATTGAAAACCCCTGAATACCACTTGTTGTGCTCAGGGATATGGCGATGCCTCAAATATGTGGGGCCACATTAGTGATACGAGTATTATTTCAATAATTATTAAGAAAAATACAAGTTTGTTAGTTTTTTTCTGTTGAGCATATTTTATTGGGTATAATAATTTATAGCAATGAAATGAAATGAAAAAAAAATGAAATGAAAAATGTCTTTATTGAATACAACGTAAAACATATTCAATTGGCGAGGTTAGGACTATTAAGTCCTCTCTTACACCTAACCATAAATTAATAAACTCTACTATTACTGTAAAACAAGAGCCACAAATACAGTTTACATTACTATTTTACAATCAAAAATTATAATCTCTATTTATATAAAGTAATAAAATGAAATAAAGGTTCTCTATGAAACTAAAAATAAATAAATAGAATAAAACGTACAAGGAAATTAACAGACATTCATCCATCACCATTCATACAAAGCCGTCGTCCCATACCCTATGCCACGATATCGTCAACCCGACGAGGCCCAAAACAGATGATCCCTAAGCACCCCCCGAAACCGTTCCCGACTACGAATATCTCTGATATGATCCGGGAGATTATTCCAGAGTCGACAAGCAGAGACTGTGAGTGATTTACTGTAAATAGAGGATCTATGAACAGGAATAGATAACAGAGAGGCTCCACGTCGAGTATTCCAATTGCTTGTTTCAGAAATGAAAGAAAAGCGTTCAGACAGATAGGAAGGGGAATAATCGTTATACAAAATAGAATGTAACATGCTGAGAATGTGGAACTGACGGAGTAGATTCAACTTTAACAGATGTAACTGATTGATGAAGGGTGTTATATGGTCATATCACCCAATGCGACTAAACTGAAATACCTTTTTATAATATTTTTGAAACATTGGAAGTTTCGTTCTCTAGCAGCTCTGGCCGTTGGAAATTGTTTAAACGTGTTACTTTGTATTTACAAATCCTTTTTAAAACTTGTAGGTCTGAAAGAATATAAGCTGGGTGCCTAATTATGAAACATTCTCCTTTAATTCTTAATGTTTTAAACATTATCTTAGAAGCAAGGTATCCACGAAAACTCAAATTAGTAAAAGATGCTACTTTTCGAACAAACGAAGTACGGATTATTCAAAGGTCTCTTGATGTTATTATTTCAGGGCAAGCTTTCGAATCTTTACTATATCTCTATGAGTATTAATTAATTGACAGACAATAATTACCAACATATTTAATTATTATCTCAGTTATGACTATTTGCTATTCTTGGCGCATCTTTTATTTATTTAATAATATTACAGTACCGTACTAACAATTTATTTACATAATGTGAATTTTTCATACATTATTTAAAAGAGGACTATAAATATGTTTTATTGCTTATTATTTTAACTACTTTAAATTGTTCTATTTCAATTCAAAAGTGTTGGATGAAATCAGGTTTACAAATTTTATTAATGAGTTATATTATTAACTCCATAATATATTGTTATCTTTATAATTAATATCAAACAATTCTTTATAAGAAAAAAAATTATGGTTGCCTGTAAAGTCGGTTTTACGGGCGAAGATTTTACGTGACAACGTCTTTTTCTCGGTAGAATATTTATTGATATGAATATTATTAAATTGCACAATAGGAACAAGGAATTGAATGAATATAAGAATTGCACAAATTTTAACTATAGAAATATATTTTGTTTACTAAAACATTGTACATAATTTGAAATTAATTAAAATTTGTTATTGTAAATGGTAAAGTTGAATAAAACATTTACTAAAATTGGAATTTGAAATTCTTGCTAAACACAGTTAAATTCTAACTCCGCGCGTGGTGATTGGTCGGTTTAGTTCGTTTTGTTTGGTCGCACTGTTATGACAGGTTAGACGTTATAATTTGTTATTTTAAATGTTTGACTAGCAATACGCGCTGTTTCTTCTCAATCGACTGAATTACGATTGATTGCAGAGTGATTTAAACTAATAATTTACTTAACACTATCAACATTTGTCAATAGTATGACATAACCTATAAACTCAGTTTCTCAACTTTTGTGTCAATCTAACAATTAATCAATCAATCATAGTTTACGATAATGAAATATCAGTGTACAATTATTTACCTTTATTGTTGTAGTTGATGTAAATGACGAATCTAAGCACTCCACATTTTCACGAATAAACATAGTTATCTGCTTTATCCCGTGCGGCGGACCCACGTTATCTGCTTTATCCCGTGCGGATCCCGTGCGACGGACCCACTGGACGGGCATCGTAACGTTACCGGGCGTTACACTTTTTCATGAGTGACTCCGAGCCGCAACCTAATTTAAGACGTTGTCACGTCAAAAATTCCTATTTATTAGGAGACTGCAACCCTTTTTAAATATTTTAATTTACAGACACGAGTTTTGGAACTAAGCCTGCTTAAGTGTACATTTGAATAGCCCCTGAAACAAATAAATAAACAAATAGGTAAACAAAATACACAAACACATAATTTACCGCAGTTTATATCTGTAAAATAAAACACGTGTCTGTAAATACAACTTTTAAAGGGGGTATTAGTTTCCTATTTTTTTATATTAATTAATTAAAGAGTTATATACAACTGAGGGTTATAATATGTTTTGTTACTTAGAAACATATATGAATTGCACAAAAAGGGTTATTGCATTATTTAATGCTACAACATTTTTCATTAATGTGGTTATATTTTGTCATAACTATTGTGCCTATGGCCGCAAATAATTTGGAGTATTTAAAAGTTGGCGCGTGTTGTATTTTGTTACAAGCGAATCACGAGAGAGAGCTGTTACGTATGTAAAAAAACTACACCGCAACAGCTGTTTGAGACAACCGCTTGTGATTGGTTGATGCTTAAGCTCCTAATGCCAACCCAACTGGGAGAATGGAAGTGGAACTGCATCTATCTTCAATTTGTAGACTTTGTGCTGATAATAATCCAAATGGAGTACTTCTGTTCGACGAAGGTTCACCAGACAGAGACCTTAGATCTTTCATCAATACATACCTACCATTCAAGGTAATTTAAATTTAAGAATCGGTTAAGTGTACAACTTGACTTCCTGTCAAATGAGAGGACAAAATGGTGGCTTCACTGATTATCGTTGCACCTCTGTCTTCCAGACTACACTAATCAACTATCTTCTTCTTTCAATATATTTTTCAGTAGATTTATTTAGAAAGTCAACTTACCAAAATTCAATGAAACAGTTTTTAAATTTACAATTGTATGGAGTTTAAAGTATGCTCGCTATGGTCTCCAGAGAATCGATTGGGTGTTAACCAAGTAATGTCTTCCCATAGTGCAATTGATTCAAAGAAGACGGCCATAACATCTGTTTACCCCGGGAATATTCAAATTACAAAATGTCAAGACGTAAGAAATTTGGTAATAAGCAGGCTACTCTGGGTATTTTTAGACTATCAAATAAACCCTAATTTAGGCTTGATGTTTACCTTTGTTCAGTCTTTGGTTTAGAAACTGATGATTTTATAAAATTATTTGCTGGTAAATATTTTTTCAAACTTACCAAAAATCAAGCAGACCAACCTAACAATAATGAAATCAAGATAGCTTCTCTTACTTCAGCCTGTAACTATACAATGACCTCCCCGAAAATATGTTAAACTTGTTTTCTAAAGTTTAGACAAAAGTTAAGAGGTTTTTTTTTCATAGTAGGTAATATAAAATATCAGAAAAAATATTTAATATACATATTAACGATGCAGTAGACGAAATATGTTTGTAGATGTGATTAGTTTTAACCCTGGAAGTGTCGGTCAACCCATTTGGTGTTGATGAGGTCACTTCTAAAGTGCAATCAAGACTAACGGGGTCAATTCGTAATATACCGATAAAATGCCTATTACTGGTCACAGACCTTTAAATTGTATATCAATCTATTGCTTATGAGTTGCTTTTAATGTTTAGTGGTCTTTTATTATCTTTTGTGCTGTATCTAGATGGCAACCAGCTTAACTTTATCGAGGTCATTATGCTCAATCGTATCTGTGTAGTGGAGATTGCCGGTTGTAAACAAATCATTTCTTGTTTGTTCGGGAGTGGGTATACGTGATTTGTGTCCAGTTTAAATATAATTAGTTTCATTTTAAAACTAGTAATGGCTGATACACTACAAGAAGACTCTGAAAGGAGCCAAAAAGCAGCATGTACTGCCAGAAGAAGCAAGTGACTCAGAGTGAGAAAACCAAAAACCTAGTGTAAATAGTGTAAATATATTTTGTTTTTTTTTCTTCAATTCTAAAATGTTAAAAACTCTTTTATATATTGCTCTATATCATCAAACATAAAAAAAGTTAAGAAACATGTTGAATATTTGTTTGATAGTACTTATTTCATTGTGTTGCCTAGCAACTTGAAAAATGGCAAATTTGCACTTTTCTGTATAAAAACATAATTCATTGTTATCACTTTTTTAATTTTTTTAACCAATAAAACTATATATTTTTGTGTTTATAACTAAATTTGCTACAATTTGGCTATCCTACATGTTCTATTCATCTTAAATTTTTGTAAGATGAGGATAGTTTTATGTAGCATAATTTTTTCACACATAAAATTATAGTCACGATACATGGCATAATTTTTTAATTTTTAAAAATTTCCTATTAAAACTTATTTAGTTTTATTCTCTGTTTTATAACAAAGACATTGATGTAGGTATAACACTTAATACTTGAATTAAAAAAATATTTTTTAATGAATTTTACCGTGAGAGCCTGCAAATTGCATGAAAAGTGCCGACATTTCAGAAATTCTGATAGACACTTCCAGGGTTAAGCGCTGTAATTCATTTTAGCTGTAGAATTTTAATGTTATTATACATTAATAGTATTTATTACTTAGTGTAGTTAGACTTTAAGTATTCTTGTGGTATTATGACCAAAGTTGATCTAAAAAACAACAGTTGTACGAAAATAGGGTAGGGTACGATAAGCGGACCCGGTTTTTTATATTGAAGAATGTAGTAATCTATACCTAATATTCGCATCTCAAATCCTAGACTATAAATCGATATAAAAGTATCTAGGCCTAGCACTCAACAACAATCATATGTTTTAAATTCAAATATGAATTTAATATTTACAGTGATCAAACAAATTATTATAATCAAAATTAGGAAAACTGAAGACGACCATATTTGCTCCTCTCACAGTTACAGTTGTTTCTTTCCCACAAATTTCACATAATGGGTTTTTCAGTACGAGTCCATTATGTTGAAGTCACGTAAAACATGTCTTATCATCTTTCACCAGCAATGTCGTGTTGTTTTCTAAAATTGACCGCCATTTTTAATAATCAAATGTTACTTATGTAAAATTGAAATATTACCTTGCGTGTGTTATTTGAAAGTGTTTACAGCTGTTGTAGTAGATTATTTAAGTTAATTATTTTAAAAAATTAATCAGTATCAATTGATTATATCGATGGTTATGATTAAATAATATCGTTTGCTAATTTCGATATATATAAAAAACCGGGACTGCTTATCATACCCTACCCCGAAAATACGTTTGGAAAATAAAGGTATTTTATTATTAGCCTACGAAATTGCGCGCAAAACCGCAGGTAAGCTAGTATGATGTCTATATTCTTAATCAACTTTTTTTGTAATCAATTTAATAGGAAATACAATTTAAATGGAAAATAAAAATACTTTTCCTTTATTCTAAATTTTCTGATATTTGGACATTAGCAAACTATTTTTTGAAAGTTTTGGACAAGTCCACATTAAGGAACGTTTGTTTTTTCTGCATTTTGTGTTAATGGCCATTTTAATACCACAATAGGATTAATAATACAAAAATAAATTTTAGAATATTAAATAAAGAGAAAGTAAAAATGGGCAAAATAAAGAATTTAACAAATAAACCAACTGAGAAAAATCGGACATGTAGTTCACTTCCATTTTCACGATTTCAGTATAAGATATGCCTAAATAGGATATAATTGGTTACAGTTGATAAAAAGATAATTTTTTGACAGGAAATGGTCTAAAAGTTGTAAGAAACTAACCTAACAAAATCCAAAAGTAACCATTTGATTATTTATAATCCAACATAAATTTAGCTTAAGAAATATTTAACAATACCTATTACAAAGTAATTACTTCATGTATTTAAATTTTTAACACCATAAGCATTTCAAAACCATTTGAAATAAAAATAACTCATTGCACTACATTTGAAAACAACATACACATGTATCTATTTATTTATTTTCAGTGGTAATACATAATTTTACAAATATTAAGATAGGCTGAGCAGTCAACAAATATTCTAAGAGGAAAGCCAATAAGCAGATAGATCAAGTGGTTCGTTGTTTGGGGGTACCTAATAGCAGGGGCGTATCGGTGGTGGGGGAGAGACGAACGGGTCCGGTCCCCCAAGAGCATTTTATCTCAAAGTTCAATTCCCTATTAGATTAATTTGGTTTAGTATTAGTTTGGTATTAGATTATCAATTATAATAAAATATTTAAATTCAAACTTTATAGCTATTTTAATTTATGAAATACACAACACTGCACATATAATTCCATTTAGTTCAAAACGCTAAATATATCACCCTCACGCAGCAACAACAAAAGTGAGGTTAGTTCTTACTATCTTTACTATTCTGCTAAACGAGTGCAAGTACTTTGTACCAGGAACAGTAAACATGTAAACTATCTGTATTGTAGAAGTAACCTATAGACAATAGACAAACTTCTTTATTAGCATATTCATCAAGAACAGTAATAGAGTCAGAAATTAGATAAACTTGTTTTGGAAAAATAATTTTTGAGTTCGATGATGCATCACATTTGAGAGCGATTGTTGAGTTCCAGTTGAGGCCTCCAGTCTTGGTTCAAGAATTCGTCAATGGTGTAGAAAGGCTGTCCAACATAGCAAGTCATGGAGTGCTTTTTTAAAAGCGTTACTCTGAAGCTCTCTTAATGGTTGTGGTAGATGGTTCCATAGCTTTCGCCCAATGTAGGTTGGTTTCTCCCCGAAAAGTGCTGTGCGGTGTACGGGTAGAGTGTAGCTTGTTGCATAACGTGTGTTGTAGTGATGGAGGTCCTTTCCAGTTTTGAGATTCTTCTGGTGTGCATACATGATAACTTCTTGGATGTATAGCGCAGTAACAGTTATTATCTGGAGTGTCCTGGAAGGCAAGTCTGCAGCTCTACCTTGGTTCTAAGTCAGCCAAAACTCGGATGGCTTTTTTCTGTAGGGTAAGAACTCTATTAAGGTTTCCAACTGAGAAGCCACCCCAAACCGCAAGTCCATACCTCATGTGAGTTTCTACTAATGAGTAGTAAGCTGTTTTGGCTGATTCCAAGTTGCTGATCCATTTAATGCGTCGAACCTGTAACCTGTACTGGTACTTTCAGTTTTCAATGACTTGTACTCTTAGGATGATGAGTACCTGGTACAAAGTATATTTCGGAGTAGTTCTGATATGATCAGTTGTCACAGTAGTGAGCATGTTGCCAAGCTCTGAGCAGTTCTGAACTGTGTTAGTTTGTTGTCAATCGTTGTCACTACGAGGCAAAACCGCCCTGGGCAGTGTAACGATTTGTGCATTAAAACAAACAAAACTTGCTCAATTTAATCTGTATTAAATATTGTAACATTTTCAATAGTGGTTCACAAAATTACATCCTCAATGACTAAGAGCTCCATGACGTGAGCAATATCGAATTTTAAGGATCACCGAGTCAAGATTAAAAGTTAAGATTGTAATTTGATAACAACTTTATTACCATGCTATTCTAAGATTTTGAAAAATTACATACTCAATTACAATATTCTAGCATATATTTCGTATAAACATTTAATCATTATCGAATCACAAGTTATGAATGTGCAGTTTGGTTGAAAAGCGGCAAAACTCGGTATTTTTCTCATTGTCATTGATATATTATGAAAGTTATTGATAGTAAACAGTTTTATATGTAGAAACACAGAAATGAACAAGCTAAATTTTAATAATTCCTGCCATTGGAGCCCTTGTGATCTAAGAGTAGGCATCAAGATTTAGCCTTGGTCTTGATCTGTGATTTAAACTTAACTATTTTGTTAATGTCACGATTAAATTTTGTTTTAGTTAAGGAAAGCATGACGTCATTAAAAAAATTGATTTTTCATTTTACAATTTTTTCTTGATTTTTATTATTAATACTTTTACAACATTATATGGCACAAGTTGATTTTTTCCATTTTTGATTCTTATAATCAAATTTAACTTTTTTTAATACAAAAAAGTTAATATAACTTTTGAAATATTGAGTTTTTTGCTCTATATTTTTAATGAATTACTGATCTTTACTCCCTTTAGCATTATTATTTATATATATATATATATATATATAATATATATATATATATATATACTATATATATAATATTAGGTTAAATGAGACGACGGACTCCCCCTTAAATACACTTCATATAAACTGAATTTCTTGCAGAAGATTTTAATTATCCCAGTACAAGCTTTACTGGGTGATTGGTGGTAGAGTGATTTTACTGCAAACTTTATACACTCTGACCCTCCACTTTGCCTTCCTTTTATTAGTTCAAAAGTACAAAAAAATAACCATTTTTAAGGACCTAAAGTCCGTAACCCTAGTGGTGGGGTAACAGGGAGAATGGAGGCTCAAAAGTCCCTTTATTTTCTGATTTTTCACACCTATATCTCAGTACACATATATAGTCCTACAGAAAATTTACATATATACAAAATTAAAAGCTGAGATAATTTGCTACATCTTTTATCCTTGTAACATCTTTGTTTATCTGTGTTTGTTTGTGAAATAGAAGCTCTATAAAACCAGTAGTTTGTAGAAAAAATCCTTTTTCACAACACGTTTTGCCAAGCTTTCTGTCTGTAGCGCTATTATTGACCCCAGAAAATGTGTTAATGAAAAAGTTGTAGATCATCAAATATCTTTTAACTTGGGATTTTGGTTTATCATTTTTGTAAAAATAGGAAACAGAATATGGAAGAGTGGAAAGTTTTTTCAATATGGTGAAGAAGATTGTGTGGTGTTGGAACATTGGGAAAGAATCAAAAGTATTGATGTATAAAATCTTATTTCCAACCAATTTTATTATATGGAGCAGAGACGTGGACGTGGACTAAAAAATGATTTAAGCAGATTTGCAAGCTGCAGAAATGAGATTTTTTAAGAGGGATAGAGAAGACTACAAGAAGAGATAGAATAAGGAACGAAATAACCAGAGAAAGATTGAAGGTAGTTTGACTGCAAAGAGACAATAGGAAGGAAGAAGAATACAGTGGATGGGGCATGTGAAGAGGATGGGAGATAATAGAATGCCTAGAATAGCACTGGAGAAGGAGTAAGAAGACCAAGAGGAAGACCGAGAGGAAGATGGGGGAGGACCAAGTGTGGAAAGACATAGAGAGAAGGGACTACAGAAAATACAGGTGGAGGAAGAGGAGACCTGGAATGATAGACAAAAGTGGAGGAGGCTGTGTAAGACGACCCGTGATAACGGAAACGTCTGATGATGATGATGATTTTGTAAAAATGTAAAACAAGCTAAAGCTAGCGAGGTCTTAAGCTTTTTACTGGAATAAACTATTTTTGGTTGGATCCCAGTACATAGCAAAAATGTTTTTTCTGTACAACTTCAACTCGTTATACGTGATAGTACTGTACTCTTCATTCATGACCAGAAAGTTTAGAGAAGAAGGAAGGGGGTAGAACTGGGATTGGCAGTGTCAGGAGAGAAGAAAAACAGACACTAAGGGTAAATTTTTTAATAAAAAATATTTTTTATTCCAATCTGTCTCTTATTTTCATTGCATAGTTAATTCAATGTTTACAACAAGTCACAACTTGTGACATGATAAAATGAAAGGAGAAATTCGTGTTAAAATTACTTAGAGGTATTCACATTTGGGTTAATACCTATATTCTGTACTTGGTTCTGAAATCTTCTACGATTCCATCTAGGTAATGTAGGCATCTTCAACTTTTTCAGAGACGAGAAGAGATGGTAGTATGGGGTTTCTTTGTCATCTTCATCATCCCCTTCTTCTGCAATAGGTCTGAGTTTTGTGTAGGTACCCACTGAAATTGCTGCAGGCAGTATAACAAACCATTGAGGGCCTTCTGGCAACTGTAGCGAGGAGTGCTTCAATTGCAGAATATTAGATTCAAAATCTTATCCGGGGCTACTGAATATATTCTAATAAGGATGAAACTGTCTATTGTGTTCCGTTGCCACCCCCCATTTTTTTTCTGTGTAATCTGACGTTGCCACTGCTGTATCTGAAATTAGCACTAATATCTATTATGTTTGGCTAATCCTCAGATGGTTTGTAGTTGTAAGATAATCGGACCTCACTTACTCTATGAATTTATTATAATGTTATTTTGTTGTGGGATTTTTATTTCCTTAGAGTATTGTGCACCATCATGATAAAAACCAGGACAATCCTGGTTTCCAAGTAGTTAGTCACCCCTAGTCACACATTATGAATTTTAAGGGAATATTTTTTCTATTTTTTATTACATGGATATGCTGAAATAAAAAATTGAATTTGTGGGAATATGTGCTATTTTACTTTCATATGCTCATGGCTTACAATTTAAAATTTTGTCTCAATATGAGCCTGTAAGCATTTTTGAATGTTTTTCTGAAACATTTTCGATTGTTTTTTTTACAGTTATGCAGAGCTGAATGAAAATAAAGTGTGTTATGATAAGTTCTACTACTTGGCTTCTAAAAAGCTGTAGTCTTACAATTTTGTTGTTTGAGTACCTAGTCATGTTTGAAATTTTAGGATATATTTTTAACTAGCTATTAAACACTTAAAATAACCCAAATAAAAATAAAGCTGATAGAATTATGTTTCTCATTGACTTTCAAATTCCTTGTGTTCCAAATGGTGAAAAGCTTTCTTCCTGTATGGACTGTGTGTATTTTAAAAATGTTTAGGGTAATTAATTGACCATTTCATGGTAACATTAATGAAATGAAAAGTTAATATAATTTTTTATTTATCCATATTCTAATTTGCATACTTTTGAAACATAGGATTCAGAACGCTTATGTAAAGGTCCCCTTTGCGTATTAAAACATGAATTACTGGAACTATTTAATCTCAACTGAAGTAGTTTATTAGTTCTATATGGAACAAGAAGTACCTGTAATTTTTTACTTACTGTTTTGGTGCTTTCCAAAATAAAAATCTACAAAACCAGTGTTTTTTTTAAAGTGTTATAGAATATGCATCTATGTAAGATGAACATGAATAAATTACACTATGGAAACAACAGATTTCTTTCTCTATTTTTGATTGAAACATATTTATTGAGTAACAAATCATCAGTTCTCTCTCTCTCTCTCTCTCTCTCTCTCTCTCTCTCTCTCTCTCTCTCTCCCTCTCATCTTCGCTCTCTCTCTCTCTCATCTCTCTCTCTCTCCTCTCTCTCGTCTCTCTCTCTCCTCTCACCTCTCTCTCTCTCTCTCTTCTCTCTCTCCTCTCTCTCTCTCTCTCTCCTCCTCTCTCTCTCTCTCTCTCTCTCTCTCCTCTCTCTCTCCTCTCTCTCACCTCACTCTCTCTCCTCTCTCTCTCTCTCTCTCGTCTCTCTCTCTCTCTCTCTCTCTCTCTCTCTCTCTCTCTCTCTCTCACTCTCTCTCTCTCTCTCTCTCTCCCTCTCTCTCTCTCTCTCTCTCTCTCTCTCTCTCTCTCTCTCTCACTCCTCTCTCTCTCTCTCACATCTCTCTCTCTCTCTCTCTCTCTCTCTCCTCTCTCTCTCTCATCCTCTCTCTCTCTCCCTCTCTCCTCTCTCTCTCCTCTCTCTCTCACTCTCTCTCTCTCTCTCTCTCGCCCCCCTCCCCCCTCCCCCTCCCCCCGTTTAGCATTTTACAGTATGTATATTAAAGATCATAAAAATAAATACCCTGTTTTTTGCTCCTAAAAAAGTAAATTTCCCTAACAAAAGGTTTATTTAATAACTTCTAAAATTATATTCTATTAAAATATATAATTTCTTAAAACATAATTACTAAAAACATATTACTTTTCAAAGCTATAACTCATGTACATATAGGTCTCCTGTAAAAAATACACATTCTTATCTGCAGCCTTTTTATTTGTTTCTGGTTACAAAATGGCTAAATTTTCTACTTTAAATGCCTTTAATATCCCCGTTGGAGTGAATTTTCTTACATTTTTCCTTTAGGAAGTTATCTTGAAGTGCTCTGACTCTAAAATTTAAAAAATATTCCAACCACAACAGATAGCAAAGTTTTGACATTATTGTATTCCTTATTTGATATTAGGCAATTTGAAACAATCTCTGTAGTGAAATTTGCGAAAGTCAAAATAGCTAAAGTGTTTCCTCAACATAGAATGAACATCTATCTTTCATAACATATGAATGAATGAATGAATTGATTTTTTATTTCCCAAATATATGTACAATATTACAATTCAAACTGTACAATTAACTTCTAAATTTTTATTATTTACCGAACGGAGTTTGAAATGAGAACAAGGAATAAACATCAAAGAAATAATCATCGTAGAATAAACATCATAAAAATAACATCATGTATAAAACATTGTCCTCGGGAAATGAGCCTGCATGGGCTATTATGCCTGTGCGCAGACTCGAGTTGCTCACGCCTGAAGAAATAACGGACTGGATATAAATAAAAAAATGAATATAAAATATAATACAAAATAATACACAATTATATACCACATACATACACATACATAATACACACACATACATATATACATATACATGCATACACATACATACGTGAATATGGAATGAATATATTAAAAGGAGAAAACCGTATAATTTTAATTTGTACCTGTTTTAAAGCGTTGAATATTATTAATTTTAAAAACATTTACATATTAGCAACAAGGGTAAATAAGCAGGGTCACCTCAGATTATAATGGGGTGGTGATAATGAATGATGATGGGATAGGAATGGTGGCTGTTCACATGTCAACTGTCCGCCCGTAGTTCATAGACAACACTGCCTCGCCCTCCTCAATAGACAATGATGATAACCACTGGTTAACTTTCCTTTTAAAAATAATTGTAGAAATTTCATTGAAAAAACTAAAATTTGGAAACTGTTTACTCATATTTATAAAAAGCACGTGAGCTAGATAGTATGAGTTGGTGTTTGAATAAGATTTAGTTAATTGCAGTCGTAGAATTCCTGTTGATCTAGAATAACGTGTGTTATGGGTGTGTTGAGTTCTTTAAAATAAATCATCTAAATTTTTATACATGTGTATTAAAAGAAATTTTATAAAAAGTTTTCTTATTGTAAACATTTTAGTTTCTTGAAATAAAATGGATGTTGAAAAACTATGACATTTTTAAATAAAAAAAAAAAATGTAACGAATACTGTAACGATATACGTCTCTTAACTGTAGCACCTCTACCTAGGACATTATTCTATTGTTGGTAATATTTTATTTCTCAGTGACAGTATTCTTTAAATTTCCTTCATTTATCTACTTAATTTGTTATAATAGAAACTTTGCTTAGTATTGTTTTTCTGTTACAGGTTCAAAACGATGGCAAGTTGCCTCAGACAATTTGTCCCGGTTGTAACATTCAACTACAGGCAACTGTTCAGTTTTTCGACCTTGTTATTGAAGGTCAGAAGAAAATACGAACAATGTGGAGGGAACAGGTAACTGAAGATTTTAGAGGTTTTGTAAAAACATTTAAGAGTTATGTAGTGAAAAACTTTGAGCTTTATCCCATGAATAACTTCAAACAAAACATTTTTATAAAATTAAGAGAGGCATCTCCTTTTAAAGATATGATCAATATAATGATTGCGCTAGGACACAAACAGAAGAAGAAGAAGAAGACCAGGTAACTAACCAGCTGATATGAGAGACAATGGGGGACAGCCAATCCCTATTTCAAAACATGACACTAACAACTGGACACAATAAAAGAACTGACCAGTTGGTTAGGAGGACAAGAAATCAAGATGAAACCTGCAAAATTCTATTTAAAAGTAACAATCTAATCGCTTCAATCATCCTAAGGTCTAAACCCACACTTTAATCCCCACAATATACATAGTAAAAATAATAAGAACACCTGAACTTAATCTTCATTTTCAACCAGGGTTGGCAAAATCATTTTTAGAAGCAAGACACCTAAGGAGAGGCAGGCTGAACCGGTACTTTTGGAACACAGAACTATCTGCAAAACTGCCAACAAAAAACCAGATATAAAAAACCTTAAAGATTTAAGAATTTTCACTAAAATATTGATAGAGTTAGTAACGAAATTGACAGATTGAACCAACTCGTAAACTTCCTCTCACCAGACATAGAACTCCTCACTGAGCAAAGGCCACAATAATGGTAAAATAAGAGACATTTAGTTAATTGATTATGAGCTTGTGTTAGATATCAGTTGGACCAACTTACTAAAAGGGGGACTTGGCTATTTACAAACACAGCAGAGAAGAAAATGAAATCACCCGGATATCGAAAAGCGTAGCGTTCCTATGGTTTGTGAAGTTTCTGGCATAAAAATAAAGTTAAAAAGCCCTGGGGATTTATGGACACCCTAATAAACGATTGGAGGTAGGCAACCAGGCTCTTGACATCCTCACAGAAGTAAGAGACTCGTACTTTACTCCTTCCCTAGAGACAATTCAAATATAGTTTTGATTGGAGATATCACTATCGATAACCAAATTCGGACAAAGAAAGAATTATTGAGAGAAGTGCTTAATTCATTCAAAATTACCAGGCTTTCACTTCCATCAATGAGGATCACTAACAGCTCATTCTCTTCCATAGGTGCTCCAGCCTGACCTTCACACTGAAATTTTTAGTACAGAAATCGAACCAACCCACTGGACAAATTTGCACCACTAAATTTAATGTGATAAACAAAAATTAATAAACAAATTGATGAACTGAAGCATACTCTTACAAAATTGGTAGCAAGTACTTGTTAGTACATTGCTGAAAATGCTCTTAATACTTTTATAACTACCTTAACAGCATTTCTTGACCTTACTTGTCGATGAAAAAAATGTTTGAACTAACATCACCCTAGTGAAAAGACCGATGTGTGACGCAAAAGCCCAAGATTGAAGAAAATCTTTCTGGAATCTCAAGAAAAGTATATTTTAAAAGGAAATAAAACTGACAGAGAATGTGCTTTTGTCTTTAAAAAAATGATATGATTAAAAAAGAACTTCTTTGCTAACATAGCCAAAGAGACATTAAGGAACAATCAGCCAACTCAAATCAACCACCAGTATGCTCTTCAGCCTGAAATACAGAACATCATGAAATAACAGTATACTTTTACACTTCCAACAACCGAAGAAATAAATAAAGCAATTGACATTTTGAAACTTAAATCTGGATTGGACAGCATCTCTACAAAATTTATAAAATTCTGTAAAAAGAGCTTTATTTTGCCACTCTTGCACATCACCAAACTTTCATTCTAAAATGGTCATTTTCCAGCTAAGTTCAAGATTGCCAAGGACATTGCATTCATAAAAAAGGTAAAAGAGACAGTGCTTCTAACTATAGACCAATATCTCTTATTTCTTCCATATCTAAAATAATGGAAAAAGTTCTGATCAGAGTATTTCATCACATGGACATCAATGGCCATTTAACAACCAGATAGCACAGTTTCAGAGGAGGATTCTCCACCACCACAGCAATAGTTGAAACAACTGAAAACATCATGGACCATTTAGAAAACGGAAGCCATGTTACAGGGGTTTTTCAAGATCTAACTAAAGCTTTCTACTGCCTTAGTGATGACCTGATCTTACTGAAACTCTCTGCACTAGGTATGCGGCATACGGTTTTAAAATGGTTCATATCATACCTAAAGGGACCAGCAGCCAGTTGGTCTAGCTTAAGCATTGTGTATAGATAGAAATTTAACCATCTCAAGATCTGTCTTGTTGCCAGTTACTAGAGGGATACCTGAGGGATCAGTTCTGGAACCTCTTTATTCATTTTATTTACAAATGACTTGCCAAAGTATATTGAACCACATAGCCATTCTGTAATTTATGCAGACGACAAAAGCACTTCTGACAGCAAACAAATCTATTGAAATTTTAGAAATTGAAATATTTATAAGTGTGACTAGCCATAGACTACTGGCACAGTAATAACCTAGTTTTCAATCAATAAAAAAACCAAAATCGTGGGAATAAATAGGACCAAATCTCGTGAGACATATCTTATAATTTTACAACTAAAAATAAGGTTGCAAAAGTGTTTAACCCTCTCCCGCTCGAATTGTTTCCAGGCGCTCACGGTGCTTCTAACCTGAATTAATTCGCTCTGCCGGTCGCGCTCGGTCAAAATACGCAGCGTCTCAACTTACATACGTTCTGTTATTGTAATTATATATATATATTAATTATTTCACTATATATTGAATCAATGAAGTAAATTGTACGAGACCAGGGAGGGGGCACACGGACAGCTGGGCGCCGGGTTGTTTGTTGCGCAGTTACTTGGTGAAGGTCATTGTCTGGCTCGCCGTCACTGCCCCTGCCACTGTGATCACTCCGAACTACATCCTCAATGCCACCAACCACTTCACAAAGCTCTGGGACGTCACTACACTCACTTGAATCGTCGCAATCACTACTAATAACGAGATCGATTTCACTGTCATGAAGTGCACGACTACAACCCGCCATTGTTTCCGCACAACTAATATAAATAGCAAAATAATGGAATAAATCTACTGTAAAAGTAAATTAAATGGTCTCCTGATAGCAAACAACCCGTAGTAGTACAAACTATTGCTACTCGAGAGCAGCACTTATCGGCTCTAGTAGATAAAGCAGTGCGTGCCGATCTGTGCCGTTTAGGCTGCAGTGGCTATGTTGTGGCCGTGCCGATTCATGCCTTGCGAGCGGGAGAGAGTTAAAGTTTGACATTTTTCTTATGAGGCTAAAATCAAGATAAACACCAGTTCTTAAGTTCTGGTATTTGTTGTTTTGTTGGGTGCACCTAAGTTTAACAGTACATAAGTGTATTTTTTCTACAATTTTTATGTTTATTCAAAAGTTTTAATTGTTATATATGGCTAAATTAAGAAAACTTTGGAAACCCTTGTAGTTAAAAAATTTTAACTATTTATTTATTGCTTAACGATTTTTTATTGATTGAATGATAGCATGAAAAAAATATTATGCTAATCTCCTTGATTATTATTAAAGGTTTGATTGACAGCAATTGCTATACAGTAAAAGATTTAAAGTTGTTCAAAATTGTAGCTTTTCATTAAATTGAAATTTGATAGTTTTTAAACATTTTAAAAGTTTGTTGTACCAAAAAAAGAACTGTCTTTTTTGGAGTTTGAATAACTTCAAATCTTCATACTATACTAGTCTAAAGAAATGTGTGCAACAAGATAAATAACTAGCCTATACATTCTTGAGTTTTGAATTATGAAAAGCATAAAGTTTGTGTAAGTTTTAACCCAGCTTAGTCAAATTCAAATCAAAGAGAACTTTATTCATATACATCGAGTACAGAATATGTGTCAATATGTATGTAAAAAATTTATCTAGTTTAAAACATAGATCAAGATAAAAATGTCATGTCCAGTTTAAAAATTCCTCGATGGAGTAAAACGTCCTGTCAGCAAGCCATGCACTGAGATTCCTCTTCAACGCTGACTCTCTTGTTATACTCTTGAGGTGTCTTGGTAGGAGATTGTAAAATTTTGCACCTGCATAAGATGGCTTCTTGGTAGTCATGGTGAGTCGATGAGGTTGTAAGACGAAGTCTGTCACATTGCGGGTTCCATATGAATGAATTTCGCCCAGTCTATTGTTTATTATTCGCATGATCTATGAAAAAAGGGAAGCTATTTGAGCTTGGGATTGTAGCGGCAGGATTGAAATAGCAACTCCTAAGATATTGTAACACTTTTTGTTAAATAAAGTATTGTGACAGTCAACAAAAATCTATTGATAATGTAACTATCAATCAGTCTCTCTTTTACATCTCGGTCAATATGTCTCTCAGGCCATATTTTTACATAAGTTAAACCTTTCCATGTATAAAATTTCCATAAGTCTTTAACAGCACTTGTTAACTTTTACCAGATTAGTCAGCAAAGAAGAGTGGAGAAAGAGATATCGGGGAGTTCACAGTTGCTGCAGATGCCATGCTCTCTGACTGGGTCACTGAACAATGCGACCGAGCACTCCTACAGTCAAGAGGAGTCAGAGACTGCCGTGCCAGAAGGCACTAGTCCTGTGGAGGATCTTATTAACGAGGTGGAGCAACAACTTGGTGTTGAAGGTGAACATTAGCTTATCATAATGTATATAGATTTTGTACAAATTCTTTTTCGATGTTCGATATTCACTTCTCTTAAGATGAATACACTTTGACTTTCAGTAACATTTCTTTTGTGCTTAATTTAAAAAATCAACATCTCTTTCCAGTTTTTGGAGAAAACGGAAGCATGTACAGTTCGGATGACCCATTAGTGTTGAAAGCTGAAGGCCTTGAAAAACCCAGGAAGAAAAGAGGACGGCCTAAGAAAATCCCCCAGACTGATCCTGAAATAATAGCACTGGAGAATTCTATGAGTGGAAACTCGGAAATCTTATCTGAAGATGTTAGGGGAGATGAGAAGAATGTTAAGGATGATGATACTGATGGCAGAAGACGTAGGAAAAGAAAAGTGCCACAAAGGTAAGTTTAACAATTTGATCTTGCTGGTATAGTGTTTACAACTTGTTTGAATACATAATTAATAAAAAGTAATGAAGGCTAATACTAAACATGCAGAAACATATTTTTGTATGTCTGTCAATGCTGCTAATTCTGTATTTGTTAAGTTTTTTAATCAGCCTATAATTGAATATGGGGACAGAGCCCTGAAATAAAAATAATTTTCAGCAATTATTGTACAAGATTTCAATCAAATATGACCAGAGGGTATTAAGTCCTAGAGTGGAATCAGTGACTGGACCAACTAACTGGTTTGAATTCCTTATTATTGAACATCATATTACACAAATTTGGTATGGTATATTGTACTGCTTATTTCTTCATCCATAATTGATAACAAACACATTAGGATACAAAGGGCAGAGCTCTGACATGAAAGAATTTTGAGCTACACTTTTCTATAAGATTTGTTATCAGAGGATATTTACAAAAGTTGACCAATTGAGTTCATGGATAATCCAACTGTCCAAGGTTGGTAAAGGTAAAGATCCAAGGTAAAAATACGATTTCAATTAACTATAGGTGTGGAACTCAATTATGTACAACTATTGGCCCCTATAATGAAAACAACCAAAAAGAGTTCACAGGTGATGTCAATTTTCAACAATAATAAAGAATTTTGATAGCAAAAATCCATTATTAAACTAAAAATTGTGATTTTAGTTCATGGTTAATGAATGAAAGGATAGTAGGATTTCGGACATTTGTCATCTTTATATGTTACAAAAAAGTATAACATATATTTCAAGGATTGAAATCTACCCTCTTCTTGGGATGTAAAAACCCTAATACATTAAAAAGCTTATAAACTAAAGAGTACGACAATGGACTGCCTCTCAAAGTTATATTAATTATTAAGTTATACCTGACTAGTACACGAACATCATGAAGTTCAGAATGATACCATGTGATGTCAGTGCGCAGGAGCCAAGAGGACAACAACATACCACACCAGAACTAACGTACATGAAGCATTGACAAGAAAGATGAACCAGCCAACTATAGACCCATCTCTCTCCTACCTACTACTTCAAAAATTATTGAGAAAATAGTTCTTGCCAGACTACTCACACACCTTCAACAAAATGGCCTCTTGACAGACAAGCAACATGGCTTTACAAAAGGGAAGTCAACAACAACTGCAATTGCTGATCTGGTAGAGTTCATAGTAGAGAACATAGAGTCCGGCAACACCATCTCCAGCGTATACTTAGACCTGAGTAAGGCATTTGATTGCCTTGGTCACGATCTCATTTTGGCTAAATTAAAAAGCCTAAGCATTATAAAAACATCCCTAAAATGGTTCAAAAGCTACCTGAAAGGACGGACCCAAGTAGTAGAGGTGAAGAAAAATGAACATGGGCAAACAAGTACTGTGCGATCAGATCCAATACCAACAAGAAGAGGCGTACCACAAGGATCAGTCTTAGGGCCAGTACTATTTATTTTATTTACAAATGACCTACCAAAGTACATGACACCATACAGTGAAACAATTATGTATGCTGATGACACTGTGCTCGTAATAGCCAGTAATAATAACAAACATTTGGAAATTGACACATACATATCTGTCAACATGGCACAACAATACTGCATGAGTAATGACCTTGTTTTTAATCAAAATAAAACTAAACAGATGTATTTTGGAAGAAATAGAAAGGACTCAACAGCACTCCCTGATCTTCAGAATGTAAACATGCTGAAACACCTAGGTGTAACACTTGATAGTGATTTATCATGGAAAAATCATGTAGACAATCTGTGCAAAAAACTAAGCTCTGCCATATTTGCCATAAAAAGAACCTCAGCAGTCAGTTCACCAGAAGCTTCAAAAATAGCATACCATGCCCTTTTCCAAAGCCACCTACAATATGGAATAGTTGTTTGGGGGGGAACTTCAAATGCCAACCTGCAGCGCCTACTGAAATTGCAAAAGAGGGCTCTCAGAATAATGACTGGTCAAGGCCCAAGAGAAAGTTGTAGAAATACATTCAAGGATTTGAAGATTCTTACAGTTATTTCCATTTACATATTGGAAACTGTTCTCTTTTGTGTTACTAGAGACCTAACAAGGCATAGAGATCTGCATGGACACAACACAAGACATGCAGGCAACTTCCACCTTCCGGCACACAGAACAGCCACCTATGCAAAAAAAAACCATCTTATGCTGGAATCAAGATATATAACACACTGCCTGAAGACTTGAAGACCAACAGCCCACAGAACCTGAAGAAGGAACTCCGGACCTGGCTCCAGGAAAGACCCTTCTACAGCATGGAAGAGTTCTTCAATTGGAGGGACAATGCATGAAGACCCAACTCATGAGGAAGAAGATATTTTTTTGTCTTTAAAACTTGACATGTATTCTAATCTTGATGATTATGAATAAAGAATTTCTGATTTCTGACAATGAACTTAATGTCGGTATTTTTTATGGTATTGCAGCATGTCATCTGCAACAAAGATAACAGGAAGTCAATGGTCGGGACAGGGAGTAATAAAGGGTAACCATCTCCCGCTTAATGTTTTGGTCCTTGACCTCAATGTCATGGTGTTTGTACGAATTTTATTAGTTAAAGTTTGTTTGTTCAAATCTTTGTAGGTTTCCTAGTTAATTCTTTTTTTATACTGGTAGCCAAATTTGCCTGATAATGTCAATAGAAGGTTGAGTTAACAGTTGGTTTACTAATTTTTTTCTCTGAAGCCTCAATAAGTTTGTGTTTGAAAAAAAATCTCTCTGTGTATTATGTTTGCTTCACCATTTCATTTGATAAATTTCAGACCAGCAGTGTTGAGCAATTTTGGACTTTTCCGCTAGAACTCTTTTTTTATTTTCTTTATGTTCTTTAATTCTCACATTTAGTAGTTTTTTGTGTCGCCTGTATATTCCCAATGACAAGTTGAAAATGTTTTACTGTAAACACAGTTTTTTTAATCCTGGTGTGTCATTTTTTGGTCTGGATTTTAAAAGACTGTCTAAGAATGTTTTGGGTTTTAAGAGGCTCTAATAATGTATTTCCTGCCTACTTTTATAATTTTCTCTGGTTTTTTTGCTACAAAATATCATATTAAGGATGTTCCTATCTCTTCACACACATTCAGAAAATGGAGTTTATTGACTTCTACCTTCATGGTTAGACTAATGGAGGGAGAAATGCCATTTATGTGGGAAAAAAATCAATTTAGTTTAGTGTCTCCATGAGGAAAGACAACAAGGTGTCATCCATGTATCTCCACCAGATTCTCAGTTTGAATTAAGTTGGTTGAGTTTGCTTTTTTGATGAAATTCTGCCATAACGATATTTATGGTGATGGGTCATAGAGTAGATCCCTCATTTTGATGGTAAATTTTACCTTCTGGTTTAAAATTATTGTTTTATGTGCATAATTCTAACAGCTCCATGATTATGGGATTGAAGTTTTGCTGTCTTATTTAACGTTCCATAATTGCCTTCTTTTATAACTGAGACAATGAGTTTTAGTGGAACTGGTAAATTAATGAATAGACTTTTAACGTCAAAGGTAACTAAGTTGCCTATTGGTTTTTGGCTGGATACAGAGTTTTTTTGACTTATTGAATGTCCTTAAGAGTTTTTAATAAATGAATCAGGTAAATTTTGTATATATTGTAATGTAGTAACTATAAACCTTATGTTGAACTCGTGCAAGTGTTGCTATGTATTAATTGAGAAATTTAGATGAAACGTTTGGACCAGCCTTGACCAAAGCTAAATGATTGAAAGTTTCATACACCTTCCAACATTGTGTAAAAACCATTTTTTAAGATGTCTCCCAAATTATTTCTACCTGTAATAATTATAAATCCTTGCTTAAGTAATTAACTTAATAATTCCCTCATCTTCTCTTATCCAGTATTAATTATTTTTCAAGGCATTACTAAATTTTGTAAAATTACTTTCCAGACCGATTTATTTTATAGATATATTTCACAGTAAAGGATTAATTCTTACTATTATGATCCGTAACCAGGAGGAAGTGCTTCATAACCATTACTAATTCTTAGTTAAGACTCCTAGTATTAAATAATGTTAGTAGTTAAAATGCTTATAGCCATAAATGTAAATAAATTACAAAAATGGACATTTATACAATGTTTTGTTGTCAGATACAAGGAAGCTGTACAGGGAAAGGAACTTGAGAGGATATTCAGAGAAGAAGGTGTCATTGATGAAGAAGAAGAGAAGGAAGTAATCGTTGAGTTAGTAGATGAACAGTTACCCACAGTTGTCGATACGCCAGCAGAACAAGTTAGTGGTAAGTCTCAAAGAAACTGATAATCACTTTGATCTAAAGTTAGTTCTTTAGAAATAAGATATCTAGTTTACGATATTTTAATACAGATCGATTTAAATAAGATGTCTTCCCTTAACATGATAAGATGCCTATTATGAAAGGAAACTGGATTTTTCTGGACATTTTCCATTGTTCAGAGTTACACTTGTGTTACTGACTTTTTGTATCACTGAATGATGGCAAATGTCCAGAAAAATCCTGTTTCCTTCACAATCCTTCCATCGTCAAAAACAAACTTCAAACAAAGAAATGACTATTATGGTTCATTCATGAAGTGTAGTGTACTATGTGTGTATATGTACTCAAAAGGCAGTCTCCGAAGTAGTGCTGGTTGTGCTGTAGGAGTACGTGTGTAGAACGTCTTTATCATGACTGGCTGAACTGATCATCCAACTTTTATTGGTTCCAAATCTCAGTACCCTAGTGATAGTAGTGTGATCAAGGATACCAAACTACATGGCAAGTACTAAGTATTATTGCCGTGGTACTCCACTGTCTCAATTTTATTAGATCTCTTCAGATAGAAGTACAATTTAGATTTCAGGAGTAAAGTCTGTGACGGTGTTAGACGCTCTGGAAGCGGAGGGTGAATTGGAGTATTAGTATACAAAACACTGTGTTAACATCTCCCACCAACTTTTGGAATTGAGTCATAGAAAGGAACAAAACTGTTGTTGATTACTCATTTTAAAGATCTTAAAAATATCTGTTAGCGGATTTGTTTATCTATGCAAGGTACATTTCCATTCAGTAGTTATCAAATAACAACCATAAAATTAAACTACTTTTTTGTAGCTGTTTCAGAAAGTATGTTGAATTTTGTTTATCAGAAGCACTTGACAAATTTTTTGTAGATTTTACATATTTTTTTCCAGGAGCACTGAACAACAATTACATCTGTATTTTATATAGCAATCGTCAATTTTGTAAATGAAAATATATTGTTAGTGAATTGTTTGCTCACTACAGCCTACTGTTTGCTTGTTACAGAGGTGATCGGACACTTAGAGACTCAGGAAGGCCAGGATCTGGGTGAAGTGATTGTAATCAATAAGATTAAAGCAAGGAGAAAGTATCCCATTAGGAAGAAAATTCGTTTTCAATGTGAAATTTGTGGTAGGGGTTTTCTTCATCATGGAAGATACATGTTTCACAAGTAAGCTAACATATTAGTGATTTGCTTAGTTTAGTTTTCCTAATTTATGAGCAGGTAATTTTGACTGTAGCCAACCCATGCCAAATAAACAAAACGTGTTGTATTATGTTCAGCTTACTCATTTGTCAGATCTTTAAAGTAAGCAGAACTGATAAAATAGAAAGTGGTGCAGAAAAACAGGGAAAGGTTAGATAATTATAAAAAACAATTCAATTTAAAAACATTACTTCTGTTAAATGCTATTTCATGTGCCTTGCACATTCATTAATCGATCTTGAAGATTGGCTTAGAGCAGCACAATGGGATGTTGTGATGTGCTGTTCAATTTATGTCTTGAGTTCAGCTAAATTTGCTGGTCTACTCGGGTGCACAACACTCTCTAGATATCCCCATAAAATGTAGGGTCAAGCTGGTGGTCAAGCCATATTAGCATTCCTTGAAGTTATGTGTTCCCAACAAATATCGTACTTTTGCCACATGCTGTTCGTCAGTATGTGAGTTGGCGCCATCATGTTGAAACTAGGTGTTGTGAACTTCAATATTTGGAGGAGTAAGGTGCCTTGAAGTGAAAAAGGTCTCCAGCATATCAACATAATGCTGTAGAGTGGAGCCATTTGTATCTTGAAAGAAATAGAGGCTATTTACCTCTTGATGTGAGCCTGGCTCACAAAAAAATAACTTACGGACTGTGTAACAAATATTGGTGAAGTTCAAGTTGATTTCTTTGTGCCCAATAACATACATTCCTTTGTTCACATATACATTTGAAATAAGGTGGGCTGCATTGGACACCCAGATGTTTTCAACAAAGTTAGTATCCTCAATGATTTTAGCTAATAAAGGTTCACAAAATTGTAAAAAAAGCTTACCATGATTTTGTTTCCGTTCTTAAATGATCTTATGCTTGAAAAGATTATAGTTATTAAGGTTATGGAGTATTAATTGCATGCTCCAACGTTTGAGATGCAATTGCAATGTAATTTTTCACACCAGACGATGAGGACTCCTTTCCATTACGGCTCAAGCAGCACTGATGTTTTCCTGGAGTTTGCACAAACAGTACATAACCTGTAAGTTTTTTCTTTAAAGCTGAAGCAGTCTCTTCAAAGTTCCCTGTTTATCATGTTATGAGAGAACTTGATAAACAGGGAACAGGGATCTTGTAATAGTGTCGAAACTCGGTTTGTACAACTCTTACACTCTCTCCATGTTGGTATAGATTCTGAAAATTCCAAGCAATTTGGAAAAACAATAAAATCACTCCACTGCCATAGCAACTGAGTCTGCTATCCAAATCACTGCAATGTTTTATACTCAATACTGCATGGAAACGTAAAGTACAAATCGTTATTTTTATTATGAAGGGAATTTAATTCTTTAACCATTGGTATATAGATATACTAGTTTAACCCTTTTAACCCCCGGCCATTAAATCAAGTGATGTGCCAGAAATCCCAAGCCATTTTCAGACAAAATGTAAGGGTTTTGTAAAAAATTCATAACTCAGTTATTTTTTAAGATATTTAGGTAATTCTTTTTTTGTTTTACTTCTTTATACATTTAGCTTACAGACATATACAAATAAAATTATTATTCTGAAAGTAATTTTTTTTACATACATATGAATATATAAAAAATAAATAAAAATGAAAAAATTTCAAGTTTTGATCATGGAAACCATATAGATAAAAAAATATTTGACACAAAAATACCCATTTACTTTATGATATATTTAATCCTTAATAAAAGGAAACAAAAATTATAGGCCTACCTGATTTACAAGTGGAGTAACATCAATTTATGTAAAGCCGTGTAAATTTTTCTTTTTGCCATTTTTGGGCAAGGCAACGTAACAAGACCTTTAAAATTCACTGTACTTAAAATAAACATAAAACCAAAGTTATTTCTGACAAAATAACTAAAACTGTTCATAATCTAAATTTAAAAAAAGTTTTAAAACAATATTTACATCACTACAAAATGTAAATTTTCAAGATATCCATCACTCAAATCGTCGTCACTAATCACATCCACACCATTTGCAACTAGGTTACTAATTAGTGTATTTTCACTTACGGGAGACTTTGAACGATGTCTTTTACTCATTTTGAAATCAAACAAATAATAAACTAAACTTTAACTGCCGTACTTTACACTGATTTAACCTAAAACTGTGAAGAACAGCTGATATACGTGATATACAGCTGTCTGCAACAAGCGTGAGCAGTCAGTCGAGACGAACTGCAATTGCTCAGTCACAGACTGACAAAATACGAAGTCAAACCATTACAAACTAATATATTTCGATGCAAAATATCTTTGTGCACAAGTCTGTGAAATTTCAAAGCATTTGGTGAAATAGGTGGCCAGTAAAGTAATAAAAAGTGCACGTCCGCACTATACGGACGTCGGGAGTTGACGCCATTTTTACGACGTCCGTATAGTACGGACGTCGGGGTTAAAAGGGTTAATGGAAAAGTTAAATAAACATAATTACACAACAACCAAATATTGTTGCAAAACAGCCAAAGAGTTAAATAGTGATGTATTAGTCATGTAAAATGTATAAATGTTAGATGTTAAAATGTATAAATGTAAAATGTTTTTAATGTTAGAAGTTCACAATAGAAACCTTGTAAGAAATTAGTAAAACATTTTATAAGTAAAAGCAATTTCCAAAATTACTGTATATCAAGTAAAAGTAAATGCAGTTATAAAATCTAGATAAAAATAATCCAAATAAATATAAGTTTCGTTTATCTTAAAAATACTGTTTCTCTGATTGAATAAGACAAATTTACTGTGGTGAGTAAATGAATTTGTTTGTATTTTTCTTGATATGTTAATTTTGCTCTGTTTTACACTTCTTAATTGAACATAATCATACAGTTATTACACATGGATTTAATTCAAGAATTCACACTTTGTATATTCTGTTATTCTCTGTTTCATCTTTATTTTTATATTAAAATTACAGTAGTATGTTATTATAATATGGAAATAAATGTGTGCCAGATAATAAAATATTTTCTACTTTGAATCTAATAGAATCTAAAATGGAAAGGACACCTTAAAAATTGTATTGATTTTTATAAAGTGAATGGTAAATTTATGACCATAACATTACCACCAGCTTTAATGCAATTTTTGTCAAGAATATTTTGAGTTTTATTTTTCAAAACTTTCTGTACTGAATAATTTTTAAGAATGATTCTATTAATATTTGTATAACTTTGTATATTATCACTTAACTGGTTTTTAAATTGCAATTCAATAACTTAATTTTAAACAACACAAAACAAATTCTTGAAGTATATTTTAACCCTTAAAGCGCATGCTTGACACACGGATGTATCTGTTCTACCGTTAATTGTGGTAAGCATGGCTTATGGCAATATCCATACTGTCTTATTTTAGTTTGTTGTGTACATTAAATTCACAAAAATGCTGTAAATGTATATGAATACGTAAATGTATTGATTTATAACTGTCGGGCAGTAAATTGGATTGTGTGTTACTCGAAAAAACAATATAAAATCGGTGCTATTGACTGATATAAGCACATGGCATGCTCACGTATATTATGCGGCTATATGTAAAACCGTTAGAGCATTAAAAAAACTTGTTTGTTATTTTTTCTTCAAATTAACTTTAATAAAAACAGAATTTTAAAAATCTAGTAATTTATGCTAATTGAACCAAGGCCAAATTTTCTTCAGCTCTTTAAGGGTTAAACATATCTTAAATATTTATTGTTAGTTCATAAATATTTAAAGTAAGTTATTTTTACAAAAGCTCAGTAATGAACAGAGTTAAATATTTATAATATTTTACTCTGTTTAATATTTTATAATAAATTATGTTTTACATTAATTGCCTTGTTTTAATTTCAAATTTGTCATTATTTTTAACCACAACATATCCTTAATCCTCATTGTATGTTGGTTACAGATCTGTACATAAAGGAGTTAAATTTGAGTGTACAACATGTCAAAGAAGATTTTCAACTAAAGAAAACTTTGAACTTCATCAAAAGATATCTGGACACTCTGGAGAAGGCAAGTATTCCATTTTGAAAATGACTGAATCTCATAAATTTATCTAAGAATCCTTCTCAATACAGTATTATAGTTAACGCTCAAGGAACTATAGTGATGTTGTAAGAAATAGAGGTATCTTGACATTCCAAGATAACACATTAGTGGACAAGATGTAGATGTGCCAGGTAGATCTGCTTCTGTTAAAAATTAGGTTTTCCATTTACAATTATTAAATGACATTACGCAATGTAAAAAAAACAGGTTCTTTGTACAGCTATTACTCTATGTATTTCACTTAACAATACATCAGATTAAACATACTTAAAACAACTAAGATTTTTATTTGCTCAATTAAAAATATCTCAGCTGGTGGCTCAATGTCACAAGGAAAAACTATCTACACATTGGTAACAGTCAAGTGTTGCAGTGAGCAATCCATATCAAGTGAAAAAATCCATATAATTCAAACTAAAAGTAACCTTAAACTATTGGGAAGTGACAGGTGGGAATCCCCAAATTATTTGTTGAAAACAGTAACTTAAAAAAAATTTAATGTGATGTCTATAACAGTGGCAACAGCTCTTAAAGGATTAACTTGACATAAACTATGCAGTTTTTACAATAAAAATAAAAATTAATGATTACTATGTTTTAGGTATAATAGAGAACTTGGAAGAAGAAACCAGTGAAGCAAAATCTACAGAAGAGTCAGCCAAGGCGGTAGAAGTCAGTTGCAAATATTGTGATAAAGTCTTCCCTTCAAAAAGAATCTATGAAGTAAGAATAGTGGCTTTTTTTAAATACTCTAAGAAAACAAATATTTGTTTTAGTATTTACTAGGAATATTATAAATATTATTTCATCTGTTGTAATGAGTCTTGTGGTTTTATATATAAATAGAAACATTTGTGAATAAGCTTTTGTTCGGAACTTTAATTCTGGAATGCAATATAAAATTAACCATTTCCAATTATTTAACAAGTTCGCTGAGGGTGGAAACTCTGGTTACCACTGCTACGCTGCGCTAGGAGCGGGCGGTAACTATGGTTACCACAGAGCCTTTGTTTTGAAATGAGGTCAGTGTGCGGCCAGCACTTGAGCTATCACAATGCTGTATTTCTCGCTCCTCTGGAGGTACTTTTCCCGCATTTTTATGCACTTTCGTTTTCAGATTAGACTTCTTCGTTATTTTTTATGATTTTTTAAAGTTTTTATAGTAGTAAGTGATTGTGCAACACAATGGATCTTCCCCTGGGACCAAGTGGTTTACAACAACCCAAGTTCTAAGCGTACAACAGAGCCAGTATTGAGTTCAGACAATGAGAATGACAACATGGACGAGATTCAAGATATTTTATTGTCATTAAGCAATTTACATGCAATAGACAAAGTCATGTGGAGTACCAGACAGACTCGGAAGTTGAGGATCCTGATTGCGAGACCAACCCACCGCAATTGAGCGCTCACAATCGGATTGGAATGAAAGATATTCCCTTTAATAGACAGGAAGGATTTTAGTTCCTTTGCCAGATGACAAATCTCCAATTCGTTTTTTTCACACTGCTTGTGGATATAGTTTTTTTAGATGGAATTGTTAAGGCAATCAACAAGTGTGTGATTTTTTTACGCTCTTGAGTTCTTTTTGTGGGCCCCATATTATACCCGGCTCTCCACTTACCAACTCTTATTGTATACATATGTCATTATATTACACATGGGCATAATACAAATGCCCAAACTCCAAGATTATTGGAAACCGAACAAGTTGTTTTCTTCTTGTTTCCCAAATTTCATATCACGAGACTGATTTTTGATTATCTTACGTTGCTTGAATTTCGAAAGCTATCCTGATCCATCTAATTGCTCATCTAAAGTCCAGTTCCTTATTGATTACTTCAATAACAAAATGAAGTCTGTGTACTACCCACAACAAAACCTGTGTATTGATGAGGGCATGGTACTTTGGCGTGGTCGGCTATATTTCCGTCAATACATCAAAGGAAAACGGCACAAACATGGGATCAAACTGTACAGTCTCTGCAATCCCCATGGTTTTATTTTAGAGTTCTTTATGTATTGTGGTGTACTTGATGATTTTGATGGTAAGGGACATGTGGCTAACGTTGTGCTAAAACTAATGCAAGGAAAACTAAATTGCGGACTCAGCCTTTACATGGACAATTATTATAATAGTTTTTCTCTTGCCTCCACTCTTTTGAGAATAAATACGTACAGTACAGGTAAGCTCAGATTGGATAGAAAGTACATTTCAACGGACGTTAAGTCAGCTAAGTTGAAAAAAGGAGAAACCATTCACGCTACGCCGAAAGTGTATTGGTAGCTAAATGGAGGGATAAAAGAGTAGTGTCTTACATATCCACAGAACACACTAATGAAATAGGCACTTCAATCAACCGCAACCAACTTGAAAGGAAAAAGCCTCTGCCAATTGTGAAATATAATCGCTTTATAAAGGGTGTCGACCGAAGTGATCATGATGGCATATTATCCCTGTGAGAGGAAAACCATACGCTGGTACAAGAAGATTTTTATTCACGTGTTGCAGATGCTCATGATTAATGCCCACTACCTCTTCAACGAAATGCGAATTTTGTGACAGGTCAAATTACGACATTTAAATATTTGCGGGGAATTAGCAGACTGTGACGTCAGTAAATCACATGTTATTGGAATTGAGATTTATTTAATTAATAACGGAGAAATATATTAAACTTTATACGGGAACAAATTTAATTAATTAAAATGAGTTAAACATAACCAAAATTCGTGTTTTACAAAAGTACTAAATAAAATTACGCAGAAAAGCCAATTGTGGGATAAAATGACTTGCGTATTGATGACATCAGAAAGCACATGTTGCAAAAAATTTAAATAAAAAAGCTATAGAAAAATAATAAAAGAAAATAGAAAGACTTAAATTGATCAATTATAGTGAACGTGATAAATTTCGACAATCATAAGAAAAGAATCAAATTATATTCAATCGTGAAGACGCTGATTTGAACGGGAGAGGGGATGAACATTGTGTGAACCGGTATGCGTAGTTTTATATGGAGAATCCTTCTTCTCTGTCTGGACTTGAAGCAGCGAGGTCGTGTACTCATGTAGATCCTCCTGGTGCAGTAGTGATGAAATTTGAAACTGTACAATAGTGCATTGAAGTTGTAATCAGGGATGGGATGTTGTGTTAGTGAACAAAAATCAAAGCAAAGTGAGTAGAATTAGACAGTATAACATAAAATAAATTGACGTCAAAGTCATTTGCTTTGTCTTTCATTGACTATCCCATCTACAAAGAAATGTGGTAAGTAAGAAATTAAGCTTTAGCTTAAAGAATATTACTTTCAAAACTTTTTAGATTCAAAGTGATTGATAAGAACAGTGAATATTTTGTGAACTTTATTATGATATAAACAATCATATTGATCAGAACTTTCAATAGAGTAATATTAAGTTTGAACCATAATACAACCTACTTAAAAAACCTGAGATAAATATAGACCCAGTGCTAGTGATATATAACGTGTAGCCTACTTTCACTAATACATACTACACTTCCAACAACACCACAGACATTGAAGTTTGATCGTTATTTAAATACCAACTTGGTACAATATGAGTCAGCCAACAGGGGATTACAACACATGTTAAAAAGCGGTTTAAAAAACTGATCGTAAGCAAGTCGCACAACCAACGAGGGGCAGCACACTTAGAAAACTGATCGTGAGCAAATTGGCACAACAAACGGGGGACGACGAACGTAGCAAAATCGCACAGCCACAGTGGGGACTGGATCGTAACAATTTCTTGTAATGAAAGAAAAATGCCTTTGTATAATTTTCATCTAGCAGTTGTTGACCGTCTCCTACTGAACCCTCCCGCACCTCCAAGGCCATTGAAGCGAAAGAGTGTTGACCACGTCCCTTCCAAGATTGAAGAGAAAAAAACAAGTGGCAAAAAGTTAAAAAATAAAAGATGCAGAGTTTGTAGTGCAAAGGGAATTGTGAAATGAGTGGTCTGGCATTGTTTGCAGTGTGATGAACAACCTGGTTTGTGTGAGCCTTATTGTTTTGTTGTTTTGACCAATACCATGAATAATGAGAGACAAAAAGGGATTGTGGGGATGATTATGTTTGTTTTTTTTTTTTTTTTTTTTTTTTTTTTTTTTTTAATATAACTTCATACTTTTCACTAAATATTTGTAAATAATAAACAACTTTTGGTTGGGTTGGTTTGTATGTACACATTTGTTAAATTTTATATACAAGATCTGTCCAAAAAGTATCCGACCGCCGACTAGTAGGCGGCCGCGGCGTAACCGACTGGCTCGAACCGGTTATTGGAGGGAAGGGGCGAGCCTACTCCTTCCCATACTAGGCATTGAATACAATCCGGTCACTCAGTGAGTCACAGCGCTCTGTTCCGTACAGTACTGCCGTGTGTGTGCGTCGCATTTCAATATGACTGAACGTGTTGAGCAGCGCATTTGCATTAAATTTTGAAAAAAACTCGGCCATTCAGCATCAGAGACGATTACTATGATACGGAAAGTTTATGGTGACGTGTCTATGGGCGATAAACAAATAAAAGAGTGGTTTAGGCAGGTTAAAAATGGCCGCATATCAGTGGAGAGTGATGACCGATGTGACAGGTCTTCAACGGCTAGAAACGCTGAAAATGTTGAACATGTTCGTGCAGCAATTAATGAAAACTGTCGATTGACTGTCCGAGAGCTGGAAGAAGATTTAGGAATACCAAACTCGTCAGTTTGTAACATTTTACACGAAGATTTAAAAATGAACCGTGTTTCGGCAAAATTTGTTTCTTGGCTGCTGACAGAAAACCACAAGAACTGTCGACTTGAGATCACACAGAACAATCTGGATTTGATAAAAAGTGACCCAGGGCTATTTAAAAAAGTTATTACTGGTGATGAGTCATGGGTTTATGGCTATGACCCTGAAACAATGGCTCAATCTTCACAGTGGAAAACTCGTGAAGAGCAACGGCCGAAAAAAGCAAGACAAAGTCGAAGCAATGTCAAGACAATGCTGACAGTTTTTTTTTACCAGAATGGCGTTGTTCATCACGAATATGCTCCAAGAGGCCAGATAGTGAATAAGGAGTATTTATTATCTTGAGGTCCTAAGGCGGCTATGAGATGCAGTGTGAAGGAAACGACCTGAACTGTGGACAAGCCGTGACTGGATCCTGCACCACGACAATGCGCCAGCTCATTCCTCAAATCTTATTCAGCGTTTTTTGGTCAAACAGTCATCAACCAACTACGACAGCCTCCCTACAGTCCTGACATAGCTCCTTGTGACTTCTGGCTATTTCTGAAATTTAAAATTCCTTTGAAAGGAAAAAGATTTGACGATGTTGAACAAATAAAACAAAATGCGATGAAGGACCTTTTAGCCATTCCGCAAAATGAATTTAAGGAGTGTTTCCGGAAGTGGGAGGAGCGTTGCAATAAGGTAGTGGCTTGTGGAGGGGAGTACTTTGAAGGGGACCAGATTGCCGTTGCCACCGAGTAACGTCAGTTCATGCCAGATGTCAAGGTCGGATACTTTTTGGACACACCTCGTATTTGTATTATTTTATTTTAGTAAACTAATGTTTTTTCTTATATTTTTATAAACTTATGTTCTACAATATTTTTTGTATTATTATTTCAAGTAAACATTTAAATATATTTTGTTATAATTACTCACCACATATTTGTAAATAATAACTGAATTAGAGTGAGTTAGTGGAGATTTATATAAACTTCTTCACATTTTTATAAACTTTTACATTAATGTTGGTTTTCACATTTATATATAAATATTTTTTGTTTGTCTAAAACGAATAAAATACAGTTCACTTAGCTACGATGTATCCATTTGGAATATTGCCACTGCCATAAAAGGGCGTTCCCTAGTACGAGCAGTATCTAGAGTTACCAGCTGGCAAGGAAGACTGTCCCTAGGAGCTAGCGGTAACCACAGTTACCGCATTCCCAAAATGGTAGAGAGTGATAATTTTGGGACTTATGAGTAATTTTCGTATATTTCTAAAGTATCCAAAAGTATGTAAAAATATATTTAAAAAATTTTAGCATATAGGGAACTCTATATAGGGATTTTTAGCAGCTAACGTGTTAATAGTGTTACTAAATACTGAGGAAATGAAGTACTGGAGTTTTGTTAAATCGAGCAATATTACAATTTGTTGGATAGCAACTGTTATTTTTAAATTTTTAGTAAAATTGTACATATTTTATAAAAATTAAATGAGTTAATTTTGTTTATTTTTATTTTATTAATAGATGTTACATTTGTTAAGAACAGAAATATTGATTTATTTACTAAATTAAATTTATTATTAAATATTTATTGTGTGTGTATTTATTTATTTATCATTCAATTTTCACAGATCTCCATTATTACATGTATTTGGAAAAAAATTAATGTTACGCCTAAAATATGTTTTGTTTATATTAATTTTTTAGTTCAAAATAAAAATGTCGTTTTATAACTTTTTAGTACTTTTATGATATGAAAAATGACTTTGAATGGAAGTTTTGATTGAATATGTTAATCTTAAAGAATAGTCAAAGGCAAAAAATATTATTGTGCTAGCTAGCTTCAATAGTAACGTTTTTACCTTGATTTATATGCAGTATTAAAAAACAGTGATTTAGGCCATGGCGATTTACACCACTCAGTTGCACTAAGCACCCGGCAACCAAAGTGTTAAGAAGTTAAGATTGCTATAGTAATATATATATATATTTATATATATATATATATATTTGTAAATATACATAATTTAGTAGAAAATTATCATCCAATTTCTTTACTTCCTGCTTTTTTAAAGTAATTAGAAAAATTTGTTGAAGTTAGGATTATAAATCCTATAAATATATAAAACAAACAATATTTTAATGACAGAATGCAGAAAGTAGGAAGTGGTTACCAATAATCAAATGTTGATAAGACACATCTTGAAAACATTGTAATTACTAGCTCAGAAGTCAGGCTCTCTGTAATATTACTTCCATGATGCTGATTGTGGAGCCTAGGACTGTTCATTGTATAATTGGAGGACAAAGCAGGCCTAAAAAACTTCTGATGGGAATAGCTGTTTCAGGGACATCAGAAGCAAACTTAACTGAGGAGCTTGGGAGGGTCCAGTTGATAGTTTAATATAATTTTTATCTGTAATACAGTATTACTATTCCGTCAGAACTGAAGTTGCTGCATTGGTCTTTTACTTTATCCTAATCCTATTTGATGTGTTACAAGTAGGGGAAAGAAATGTGTGTTGTTATCAGCCCTTGTTAATAACTGTTCTTTCCATTCACTGTTTCTTACCATTGTCGTTACTGTTGCAAATAACCTTTAGAAATATCATATTTTGTGTCAAATATATTAAAGTTGTCTGTTATTCCAGGTCCACCTAATGACAGACCACCAAGAGGCTAAACCCTTCCAGTGTGACATCTGTCAGAAGAGCTTCTCCCACCAAACCAGCCTCAAGTGTCATCTGCAGACTCATGAAGAGGTCAGTTTATGGTTATACTATTGGTGCTTATAATTAGCTGGTACATCTTAGTATGATCAAGATTTTTGAAATATTTCTACAGAATCTTTATTTTAAATTTTGATTAGCAAAAAATAATGCAGAGGAATGTTATCTTCTTCGGAGGGGTAGCCTGTTGCCATTCATTCAAGCCCCAAGAGCCTTTTACGCATCCCGGAAGTATACCATGAGGCTAACCAGTTTAAGGTTTCAGCAGTTCTGCAAACCATTGAAAACAACCAATCAGGTCCTCCTGAGGAAATTTACCACTCATGTCCAGACTACCAAAGAAGGAATATGCTTCCTGGCTATTGCAGGACAGTCAAAGAGAAGGTGTTCAGTAGTTTCCTTCTGCTCATACACATTCTACAGAGCAGATCCTCCTGAGGAAATTTACCACTCATGTCCAGACTACCAAAGAAGGAATATGCTTCCTGGCTATTGCAGGACAGTCAAAGAGAAGGTGTTCAGTAGTTTCCTTCTGCTCATACACATTCTACAGAGCAGATCCTCCTGAGGAAATTTACCACTCATGTCCAGACTACCAAAGAAGGAATATGCTTCCTGGCTATTGCAGGACAGTCAAAGAGAAGGTGTTCAGTAGTTTCCTTCTGCTCATACACATTCTACAGAGCAGATCCTCCTGAGGAAATTTACCACTCATGTCCAGACTACCAAAGAAGGAATATGCTTCCTGGCTATTGCAGGACAGTCAAAGAGAAGGTGTTCAGTAGTTTCCTTCTGCTCATACACATTCTACAGAGCAGATCCTCCTGAGGAAATTTACCACTCATGTCCAGACTACCAAAGAAGGAATATGCTTCCTGGCTATTGCAGGACAGTCAAAGAGAAGGTGTTCAGTAGTTTCCTTCTGCTCATACACATTCTACAGAGCAGATCCTCCTGAAGAATGCCGACTCTGTGAAGATGCTTCCTCAGGTGACCACGTCCCATAATTAGACCTATAACCCAAGAAAACAATGATCTACTTAAGGAGAGAAGGTCATACACCACCATGAGGCAAAGTGGCTGTAGAATCTCATTTCTGCTAATTCTCATACCTGGATGCAGAGTCCCTTTTCTTAGTTCTGCGTGAACCCACTTTGAGACAGCCCCAAAGGGGCTTCACCCTAGAAATATCATAGAAGGGTTGAGGCCCCATTATGTTAGACACTTAGCACAGACCAGGGTATCAGCTCTTCGTTCCCAGAAACCCCTTATGACCAGGAACCCAAATAAGTCACATATTTTTATTCTGTCAAGGAAAGAAACCACTTGATGGTATTCCTAAATAAGTTTTGGAGTTGAACACACAAGAGTCCAACACCTTAATTGCTTGCCTGGGCATCTGTGAAAATGCTAATCATCTTACTCCTGTACACAGATAAAGATTCTCATGAGCACATTCAATAACATTTAAGTGACTTCTGCCTGAAAGGACCATAAGAACCACCAGCTCCCTACATGGTCTCACTCTCACAATCCCAGCGTCTGTACTTTTTGTTTTGGAGCCATCCGTAAACCATTGAAGCAAGCATTGTATTGGTGAAAGAGTGTATCTTTCCCTCCGACCAAGCGTCCCTAGAAAGTATAACAATCCTGAAGGGTTTGTTGAAGGAAAATCTTTTAGCAAATCATGTCTAGGGCATTCCCCTAAATCAAGATGGTAATTTTGCAATGACCTCTGTTGCAGCCTGCGCCGACCAAAGCCCCACCTGCTGAAGACAGTAGGCACTTCTCCTGGCCTTAGCCTGAATGACAATGTAAATGGAGGCGAGGTTGAGACAACAGTCTAGAGCTGTGCCCGGTGATAGCAAGGCAAGCCATACTTTGGCTTGACGTAACCCTTTCCAGATGGGGGGCCCCAGTTCAGGACCCTATAGAGATGACGCCCAGTGATACTAAGGCCCACTTTGTCACACCAATTTCCCACCATGTTCAGAGCAACATTGGTCAGTTCACTGCTGTTCAAAGACACAAGCAGGTCCATCCGCAACTAGGTTGGTTCACAGAAAGGGGGGCTTTTCACTGATGTTCACTCCCATAAGAGTGGTAGTAACCACCCTATCTGTGAGTAGAGCCTTTACCCAGTTACATATTTAACACTTTGAGTGCTGGCCCTAAATGACATGTAACTCTGTAGAATGCTGGGCGTTTTTTGGTGGTTTTCAAAAATGTATTTCAAGAAAAAGTATTTAAGGTATGAGAAAAATACTTACATGCCTTAATTCAGCTTACTTTCGTCTTTCTTTTAACGTGAGATTGTTAGTGGTTTTTTAAAAAAACTACACATAAAAAAATTCAAAACATATATTTTTGGAAAAAAAAATATTTTTTGAGATAGTTTTTTTATCTAACGTACTAAACTAAACATATATACAATTATTTACAATGACCCATTTACAAATATAAACTGTCCTTTGAATAATACAAATCATGTTTTTATGTTTTGTAGTTTTTTGAAAAAAAACTATGCCGTCATATTGATGCGTCGGCATCACTTTCGCTGTCAGCACTGTTTTCAGCATCTGTAACATAATAATATACTATGTAAATATGAATATATTTTCATTTTATTCATAAGAATAGAATATTAGTTGAATAAAGTTAATTTATTATAATACGAATTATAGTTTGATTCACGAAAACAATAACATAACCAAACTTTTAGACTGATGTTTATATGATAAATAGACTTACTTATTCTTTACCTGAAGTATGTGTCTAATCTTCTTCCATTAAATCAGGATCAATGTCAGAATCGTCAAAAATACTATCTACACCAATAAAACTATCTTCATCTAATACATCACTGATCGCAACGTCGTTCAAGCTGCGAGAAGCCATGATTGCGACATCGACTGCCGGCTGCAACGAACGTCACGTCAGCGGCACGTAAACAACGCGACCGAAGTTGCTTTGTCATTAAGCTCATACAATACGTCTTACGCTTTCTAGTGAATTTGTGTTCAAAAACCCAAATAACATTGTAGGTAGGCAAAACCCGTTTACGGACAATGTAATATATCACTACCAATTGAAGATGACAACCACGTAAAACTACGGGATTAGCATTCTGTCGGAAGTTTCGCCGTTCCGTAAAATTACCCGGGATTAGCACTCTAAGTGTTAACTATCAATACCACCTCTTGAGTCCACATTGACAACACCTGAGTGCCTGTATTGTTAAAAGCTCGTTCAATGTCCAAATTTTACACTTATGACTACCTCTTTTGGTGCTAGTGCCTTCTCAATCGTGAATACTATTGATGCAGGTATGAGTCGAATGATTTTCCTGGAAAATATAACACATAATTTAATTTCACCATAATGGGAATGGTTGATTCAATGTGATTGTTGAGTTTAACTCCAGTTCACCTTCCTCTTAGTGCAGCATCTGGAATCTGACATTGTCACAGACTTACCTCCTGAAATCAGAAGCCATGTTCGTCTGAAGAGCTGTAAAAAAAGTTGACAACAAAGTAGCTCAAAACAAACTTTTAGCATCGTTTTAACATCAAAGACATCTAGTCTAAAAAATATAGTGCAATCTTGATGAAGATGTATTCTCTTTGTCTCATTAGGTGTACAATTGAGTGCACTATGACATTTTAGACACAACCTCAAAGCGTGGTAAAGCAACTTAGTTTTATACACATAACATAGCTATGGTAAGAAGGGTTGATTCAATGTAAATGTTGAGTTTAGCTCTAGTTCTCCTTCCTCTTAGTGCAGTGTCTAGATTCCAGGAGTCAAGTAGAATAATAAAGTAATATCCGTTATTTACAGGAAAAAAGTCAAATCACCTTTGTACAGACAGGCCTGAATTGTTCATTAATTAAGAATATAAATTGATATTACAAAATTGATGTACCAATCAATGCATATATATACTTTTAAATTATAGATTCAAGATTTTGTTTCTTTTACAAATTTTGTATGGGTCTTCTGGTTCTAGCCAACTGGAAAGGAAAAGGGCTACCCCTGTGGGCTCTGTGGCAAAAGATTGAACCATCCCAGCTCCGTGCTATACCACAGAGAGGCAGAGCACAACAATGGCCGCCGCTTTGTGTGCAGTAAGTGTGGCAAGAGCTTCAAGCACAAGCAGTTGCTGCAGCGACACCAGCTAGTCCATTCAGACAACAGGTTAGTTAGTATCATACCATTTCCTCTTGTTAGGGATGATATTTGTGTAAAAATAAAATGTTTTTGTTTTCGAAGTGATTTCATTCATAATAGTTTTAACCCAAAGCAGACAAAAGGGGCCGCATGTAAGTCCTGTTCATTGGACCGGAGGCCAAAAGGCACACAAACTATGTCCTTAGCTCTGCGTTTAGCAATAACTGTTGTATTTCATGTTAGAAATCAAAATAAAGTTGAAGAAAAAATTAATGTTATCTGTGTTACTGTTTGAAATTGGAAATTAAACTGTGTTGATAACGTACATCTGCAAGAAGTGTTTCAAGTTTTACACAGGTTTGAAGTATACAGGCCAGGAGTAAAAATAGCAGATCTCTTGGAGAAATACACCACAGTTTTGCAAACAGAGGTCATGGCAATAGAAACATACATCTGAAGGCTCATACAAATAACACCTAAAGGTCCAGAATATTTAATACTTTCAGGCAGTCAGACAGCATTAAAGGCACTCAACGCCTGCTCTAGACTAAAAAGCAATATGAAAATGTCAGAATTCACTAGTAGATCTAGCAACGATGAACAAAGTTACCCTTGGCAGGGTGCCGGTCTACAAAGGCATTTGGGAAAATTAAACAGCAAACACCCTTGCTTAAATAGGAACTGAAAGTCTTCTGGTAGGGCCAGAGCCAGGCTGTGGAGTAGCATTCTCTTACAGCAAAGCTGTAGTAAATTATTGGAAAAGAGGATTAGATCCGAGACTTGGAGAAAGTCCTCAGTACTGAAGCAATAAAAAATGTTTATCTCTCCTTATGCAAAAGGATGGTCAGTACTTCTAGACCAATGTAAGGGGAATATACGACTAGTATTAGGGATGCTGGTAGGACATGGCCCTCTTAGGAATGATTTGATAGAAAACATCTGATGAAGACAGACTGATGAATGTAGGTAGACTCAGCGTTGAAGCAGAAGAATCAGTGGAACATGTATCGCTGAACTGTTCTGCCATATGTAAAATCAGGAAAATATTCCTAGGAGCTTGTCTCCTCAGCCTCTAAGAATATAAGAGAACAGAAGCCCTCAAATCTTGTAGGCTTCTGTAAATGCCTCAGATTCTGAGAGGTAAAAACTTAAGTAAGGGAGACACAAAGGTCCTTTGAGGACAACGTACAGAGACTCTGGTCTCTTTCCCTCTGTAAAAAAAATATGAGCTGGAAAAAGACTTACATTTGGAAAAAAGCAAGAAAAGCACAGGAAAGGAGAAAAGAAAGGCCTACTTGCAGGTAAGATTTGGATATGGGGTGATTTGAAAATGCAAAGTTTGGAAACTTTTTGCTTTGATTTTGAGGAAACTTGTGATTTCCACAAATATTCTACTATAAAAGACAAATTTATGTTTACAACCCATGTCTAGGTTTGAAACAGTTCACAGAGCTCATTAAGTAGATGGGTGCCTCAAGAAACACATCTTGCAGAGAGACTCATTGTTTGGCATGATTCTTGGGGAGACCAAAATCAAAATATTAAAATAGTTTTAGTATTAAAAACTGTTTCAGAAAACACCCAACTCTTGAAAAGATTATACAGTGTTATCGTTTTAGTGTATAATTTTGTTTGCTAAATAATAGCAAACTTGGAGACAGTGTGTGAATTTAGGTTTCAGTAATGGATGTATACTGGTAGATGATTAAATGAATGTAATGAAAACAAGTCAAAAAATTAATAAAACCAGTTGGTAGGATAAGAAAGCAAAAATTTATTATAACACAAATGTTGGGAAAAAAATAACTAACCATAAAGTGGACAAAAATAATTGCAAGATAGACTCGTTAAAAACAAAATAGTTTGAAATCAAGAAAGATAAACCATTAAGTGATTGATAAAAAGTGACTTTGACCAGTATACTGAATTAGAAGTAAGCAAAAAATCAATAAAAGGAAGACCTCCTGTTTCACAATTTTCAAACTTAAGTTAAATTATCGCCAAGAGGAAATCCAATTTCACAGCCCAAATCTAATTTTATCATCAACTGGTGATACAGACTGTTAAGTCCCTAGCCAATGAGACGTTGTAATGACTACTTTAATACAATAAATATATGAATACGTCTTAAGGGTGCTTCCTAAATTTTAAAAATAATAAATTTATGTCCTTTTACATATTTTGTGCACAAGTAGACATTGACCGAGTTCACTTGCATCAGGAATATCCTGCAAGTAAAAAAAAATGACAAACATGTAATAATTTCAGGTGGTAGAAAATATTCTGTATCTTAATGGACTTGCAAATACTCACGAGTTTATAAGTGTGCATAGCACTATTATCCAGTTCCGAGCTATGTTCCAAATTTCAAGACTAGGACTTCACAAAATAAGTTAAAACTTGATCAAATATTTATATTTAACAGACAGACAAGAAAGTGGGTTAATAGAAACCTTCATACTACCATACATGAGATCCATGCTCTGTTCATCCTATTTTTCATTAGTAATCTTGGTCAACAAAATAAAGTAAAACATCCTTTAATGTTGAACATGACATTTCAATACCAATGTAGAGGTAGAGGTATAGAGTTCGATACTGAATTTCAATGTTCTCTGTGATTTTGTTCGCATAGATATCGTACATACTGAAAGACAGAAATTGGTTTTCGTCAACTAGCAGTAGAGGGTTCGCTAAAGGCTCAGCCATAAAATAGTATACCACAAATTGTATTAGCACCGAATGATACAATTAGATCAGTACAATTATTAAGTTCATCTACACTGAGTATCAAAGAACTAATTTTAAATGAAATAAACAAAAAAGGAATGTTAATTAGGTAAGGCAGTGTTAACAACAATCTCGAATTTTGTTACAGACCATTCCAGTGTACATTGTGCTCCTCCAGCTTTAAGACCAAAGCCAACCTAATGAACCACCATGCAACTCACACGGGAGAAAAGAAACACAAGTGTGAACATTGTGGTCAACAGTTTGCTCACAAGACCAGTCTTACTCTACACTACAGGTGGCACTCGGGTCAGTTCTTAGTTGTATCTACTAGTATTTATGTTACTGTTGTTAATTATGATTGCTCCTCTTGTTATGCAACATAATTTGCATTTTTGTACAACAAATTTGTTATACATTTTGTTATAACATCTAATTTGGATAATGCTCTTTATTGTTTATAAAACTTAAATTCTTGGAAAAGGTTTTTTTTTTTGTTCTCTTAGGACAAGAAGCTTATAAATTGCGCGTAGTCCTGTAAGAACCTTTGCGCTGCTTCCGGAGTGATAGGATATTCAGGAGGGGTAAGGTTAGGGAGTAGGGGCCGCCTCCTTTCGAGATCCATGAGGAAGAATTAGGGCACTACATCTCAAAGTCATCCCGGAAGAAGGGGAGGCCAGCTCTGAACCAGCCTCTCCAGTCAAAGTAGGCAGGGGGTGGCACACCCTTGTTGAGGTTAACAAGAGCCTCTGAGGTAAGGGAACAAACCCCACCAACTCCAACAGTCATCTTTCACAGTAGACTAGACCTATCGAATTGCCCATGAACCCCAGAATCTCGACATTTGCGGTTAGTGATGTGCCGCTACTGGACACCCATAAGGTTGCCCAGATTGAAGTGGCACATCGGTTTTTGCTGTCCCCAGTGGTGGGTTCAACTGGTAGGTATAAATCAGCCAGAAGTGATCCCTGCTGGGTCTTGAAAAAAAAGGTTAGGGGGGTTGTTAACAGCACCCCTGAGTGGGTTTGATTTGCCTAAACTTGTTACCTCCTAGTTGATGTGGACTGCTACCAATGTTGAACCAGAGAGTTGTAGAGTTTTATAGCGTAACAATTAGCAGGATTTGCTGATATTGAAGGCTGAGCTGTGATGGTGGCTTACCGAATTGCCACCAGCACTCTCTTGTATGAGTTGTTCCTGTTGTAGGTTTTGTAGGCCATCTCAGGGGATTTGAATTCCTCCACAGACTTCTTCTCCCACAAACTCGCCCTTAACTAATTTCATTAATTTTAGTAGCTAAACTACTAGTTTTTACTACCATGGAACTGAATTTGGTGGTGAGGGATGAATATACAGGAAGATGTTCAGGGTTTAATCAGCATTGTGTTGAGATTACTGTTGGTACTCTTGGTGTGGTCAAGTCTGTCCTACATGCTGTTTGTTATGAAGCTACCTTATATTCTTGGACCCGGCTGTAGCTGTTGGTGTGATGGGTGTCATATATTTGAAAGTGCAAATATCTCCTCTTCAAACAGATAGTTACCCATTTCATATAGACATTTAATTGGGATATTGCTGTTAGGATGGACAAGATGAGAGTAATGGACTTTGTGTGCAGAAATCATTCATAATGTAGTTGTCAGCTATTCGCTATTTTGTTTTTTGTAAAATAATTTGTATCTCTTAAAACAAATTTACCTAAAATTTGTTCTGTTTCTCATCCATACAAAAATTATTTAGAAAAAGTAATTAACACAGTTCCAATATTCCATTTCAGAATAGCGTTCATGTTTTAGTTATTTCATTTTTGAAATTGAAATAACTCAAAAACTGCACATTTCAATAAAGCTTTCTGAAAGTAAATTATTGTAGCTCATTTGATTTTCTACCAGTTGGCATAACTGTAAAGACTATCAAAAATTGTTTACCAGTAGTAAAGGTTTATTATATTGATGCATTGCTGAGTGTTAGGCTAACAGATGCATTTTGACTGGTCTTACTTTAGATTTTGATTTCAAACTCATTTTGTAACTGTTGGTAACAGTTGTTTTTGGTTTATTGAACTTATCAACTAAATTCTTGGTTATATGTGGAAAAATATTTAATAACAATATGTGTTATCGTGCAGGTCAGAAGCCATACCAGTGCTCGGTTTGTAAGAAGATGTTCTCTCAGAAAGGGAACTTACAAGAACATCACAGGATACACACAGGAGAGAAACCCTTCCACTGTAACCTCTGTACTCGCAAGTTCACCACATCATCCCAGGTGACTTTCTTACAACTAACTTGTAGATCTATACACACATCTTTAAGTTGTTGAAATTCAACAAATTGCAAACAAGAAAAAATGTGTGTATAGATCTACACAACTTCCAGTAAGTAGAGGAGTACCCCAAGGGTCAGTCCTGGGTCCTTTTCTATATATACTCTTTACCAATGACTTTTCTAATTACATTAATGACCCCAGGGTTCAACCCATTTTATATGCAGATGACACAACTCTACTTTTTACAAATGACACACCTCTCGGACTACACATAGACATTTTAACATCAACTGACAATGCAATGCAATACTGTCTTCAAAACGATCTCGCAATAAATCCGTCTAAAACCACTCAGATCAACTTCAGCAGAAGACATGAGCAAATCCCGGAAACTCCCAATATTAAATGTAATTATAAGTTTTCAATATCAAGACAAAACATGTTGTGAATGTTCAACCCGTTTGAGTAATGTTAAAAAAATAATTCTTGGTATCTGACAAAATTTTGTTTCTAAACCAATTAGTTGGTTTTATTAAGGACCTGACAAGTCCTTCTTTAAATCATGTTTTCTGTGCGTAATTCTTGATAAACCAATACTACCGATCTCTATATAGATCTGATCTAGCAACATCTTACTGTATTAAACAAACACAAACCTTATTTTCATTATTTTTCAGTTTTATGAATATAAAACTGAAAGAAATATATAAATATATGAAGATATTTTTCCTAAAGTCTATTTTTATTATACTTTTTTATTTGATAATTATATTTACTTTGTTATGTAATTTTACATTTAAGGTATTATTTTATTATTTGTACGGAATAGGATTCTCTAACATATCATACACCTACAGGTATGTGTATAATGAAAATGAAATTGAGCTATAATCGGAAAGAAGCTATGATTGTGACTTTTCCCTAACAGTTAATATAGATATCTGCCAATGCCCATTGTAACTAGTCATAAAATCTTGCTTCCTTTCAACTACAACTGTAACTGATTGATGTTCCTTGAATTCGGAGATAATAGAAATCCGACATGATGTGATATGGTTTTGTGTGCACAGTACAAGCTACATATGAAGAGACACACTGGAGAGAGACCTTGGAAGTGTGAGTACTGTGGCAAATCCTTCCTGCACAAGGACGCTTGGAAGTGTCACATCCGCAGGCACAAGGGAGAAAAGCCCTTCCAGTGTCCTCACTGTTCCCGGGACTTTCCAGAGCAGTGGGCACTCAAGAAGCACATGCGTCTCCACACAGGTATTTTAAGGCCGTTGTCTGTTGACATACGAATGAAAACTATCTTGTGTTGCACTCGTACATGATAGTTCTATCCATACTTGCTTTGGAATTATTTTAAACCTTCCCAAGCGTATTACAGAAAATCTTAAATGGTTAAATTTGCATTAAACACCTCTGACGGGAAATCTTGTAATTAAGTTTTTGTTTTCTTGTCATGAATTGTAGTTTATAAAACCAGTGATAGAATGCACTAGAGTGTTGACTGAACGCCACACAACAGATGCACTCCATTCATTGTTCTTGGCTTCCTATTCCTGTTATCGATCCGAAATGGGATTTTGTAGCTACTGACTGCTACTTTGGACTTGACACTGGTGTTTGACAGGTTTTTCCACACGGAAAGAGTGCCAGTGCAACTCTTGAGACCATTGTGTATGTTTTGTTTCTGTTCAATACTATGACTAATGGGAATTTATTTCTTTGAAATAGTGATTGGGTCTGCAGTGAATTCTTTTTCATTTAATATTAAATTAATTACAAATATGGCTAGCCCAGATGATGAAAATTTGATCTATTTGTCAGTAACATTGTAAAACATGTACAAAATTATAAAAACCTTAAAAAAATGCATTGTTTGTATTTTTTTGTCCTACACAATAACTTTAAAAACCTAAATTCAAATGAAACTTAAACAAATAAAAAAATTTTTTTTATTGTATAGCATGCTAGGGGGAAGTAAAACTAATTATAGTCAGTGTTCTAAGAGTTAAGATAAATTTTAAAACATTTTATTTGTATAAAACAGTTATATTTTTATTTAAAACTGTATAGGTTTTTTTATTTTTTTTTTTATTTAAAAATTTACATACAATTTTGTTACCATTACAACTTTAAAGATGCATTTAGTATTATTCCTACTTAGTGCTATTTACAAATAACTTTCTCTGTATAATGTTTCAGGGGAAAGACCTTACTCGTGTACAATTTGTGGTAAAACATTTGCTGATTGTTCCAATCTGACCAAGCATAAAAAGGTAATGTAATTAATTTTGAATGATAATCATGTTTACCTTTAACGTAGTTTAAATAATAAATTTTAATAAATAACATTAAAATTTAATTTATTTAGTGAAAGTAATATAGCCTAGGTAAAGAACTATGTAAATAAACTTGTGTGATAAGTAAGATGTCCTTCTGTGTTTGCTTTAAATCTTCACCATCAAGACAACCCTTACTTACTAACTTTATCAACAATGTTGCTATTTGGTTACGTTAGTTACCATGTGCTCCGCTCGGATATTAAAAAAATGATGGAGTGGTGTTGAATTTCAAATGACTTAAAAGTCAAAGTCAACTTGTTGAGGAATTCTTCTGATTTTCTTATTTAATTGGATAGTTTAACAGTCTATTGTGAAATAAATCTTAGTTCAGGCAGTAAAAAATGAAAAAAATAATCATTTGTTCATTTCCAAATTTAATCAGACTTGTTTAAAAAACTTGAAACAGTTAAAAGAAAAACTTCTGATATTCAAAATTTAGATTTATTGATACTGTTCATTGTAAGATATTAATTTGTTGGCGACTCATGACCGACAACATCCTGGGGACATCACCACGAGGTGAAGCCAAGCTGGCTGTGAGTAGCTCTAGATCCTTCTTGCTTGATTGCCTCTTGCGTACTAACTGTTATCAGCCTTGGACACATTATCCACCCCTCTCTCACACGATTCCACATCAGAAGTTAGCTCGGTAAACTTGATCTTATATGGTGGCCAATCTTTCCATGCATGTACAGTCTTTTTCTAAATACTCTTTACTCTTGTGTTTCAAAATGTTGAGTTTATTGAATGTCGTATCTGTTACAACAGGTCCATGCTCGAGAGGCGAAGATCGAGGAAGAGGAGCAAGGGACGATTGACGGAGTGGACATGTCAGTATGGAACATCATACAGTCGCACTTGCAGGAGAATGCTGTGATTGACAAGGATTCGCTCAGAGCTGAGGAGGATGTGCAGCAGATCATCTACGTCACCTACCATCAGGACTGTGACGAAAACGTGGCAGTCAAACTTGCACCGGCTACGCTGGCGGGCACTGTTGCAGTCAAGGTCAACATTTATTCAATATTATGATTTTCACAGAAGCTGAGAAATTGCACTTAGTCCTTAAAGGACCTTTGCGCTGCTTCTGTAGTGACAGTATATTCTGGATGGGTAAAGTTGGGTGTAGGGACCACTTCCTGTCAAGATCTTGAGGGTAGATTTTGGACATTAATTTTAGTCATGTCTCCTTAGAAGATGGGAAAGCCAGGTCTGTACGAACCTCTCCAGTTAGAGCAGGAAGTGGGTGGCATGCCCTTATGTCTAGGCTAGCAACAGTCCTTAACATTTAGGGAGCCCCTTCAACTTCAACAGTCATCTCTCGCAGTAGACTAAACATCAGTCTATCTTTGCACCCCAGTATCTTGACATTTGCGGTTAGTGATGTGGCGTCCATAGATATCCATACAGTTTTAAGTGACACATCGGTTTTTGCTGTACCCAGTGTGGGTTCAACTGGAAGGTATAAACCAGCCAGAAGTGAACCTTCCAGGGGATGTTTTTCACTTACTCGCACATATAGTAATTTGTACGCATTGTTAAAGAAAACTATTTAATTCATGTGAGACATTCTATTTTTGCTGATTATATTCAGTTGTAGCTTGAATTTACTAGTTTTTGGACATGTGGACACATCAATTTTGTAATACTATCTTGATTGGGGTTTTATATATATATATATATTCAGAGACCAAAACACTTACTAAATTCCGATTAATATTTTTAGGAGTAATAAAATACTGGTAAATACCCAATAGCACTATGTACATGAATATGTTTAGCTGAACATGTATAAAATTACATCTAGAAGTAAAACTTTTCTGTAATATTTGGAGTAAAACAGTTATATTTAGTTACAAAATTAATACGCTTTATATTTAATGGTTATTTTTGTCTTAAAATTGTACACAGTCAAAAAACAGGAAATTGTAACGTTTTTGTGTTTTGCACTAATAGTTTCCTGCCAGTACTGTTACTGGTTTAGTATTTGTCAAGCATGTATTTCACTGTATGCGAGTCAATAGTAATTTACTGTGCATTTCACCAAGTGCAAATAGTTGACAACAGCTGTGACAGAACACATCACTGATTAGAGTGCCCCATCACATAACTTAATCATTTTATATTGCTTGTTCCCCCTTTCGAAGATAAACATCTCTACTCCACCTCAACTAATAGGATAATAACCTTGTTCTTGTTCATTGTGACTAATACAACAGTAAATACTAGTTACATAAAAAATATGTTGGTACATCGTCACTTCTTTAGACCAAGTAAATAAATAACGTACGGGTAAGTCATTATATTCTGGTAAATCCACTTTCTTCAAAGAGTTTAAGATCCAAACTTAAAATTGTATCCATGCAGTCTTCAAATAAACTGTGTAGTTTCAAAATCAATAAAGAATTGTCTAAAAAACACAATACTATCAGTAATGTTGAGTGTGGTTTATCAACATAGTTACAGGACAAGGAAAGTTTCCCAGGTCAGGAAGCAAATGATGTAGATCTTTGGAATTAACCATAGTCAAGTGGTTAAGAGTTGTGTCTACCTTTGTCAACTAATAAGCTGCTAATATAAATAATGTTTATTATATACAACCTGATGCTAGCTTTTTTTGTCGGTTAGAACAAAATTCACTTTGTATAAACGATTGGACAATATTGTTTTGCCTGAATTTTAATGGACATATTATGATTTTTAAGAGCCTAAAAGGTGTATTAGTGTACAAAAAATACAAGCTAGTGGTTTTATAGTTGCAGGAAAATGAAAAGTACATTCTGCCAGGCCTCGCAGTGGATGAGGACACGAACCTGCGGGAGGAGTCTTTGACTCTGAACACTCAACCACTTCATGTGACTGATGACCAAGGCAACCCTCTGCAGTTAACTATGCAAGATGGCAGTGCTCTACAGGTATATTATTATTATAAAATGATATTGTTATATAAATTTATTACGAATACAGTTTGAGGTAAAGATGTAGTCAAGCTACCTATACTGCACGATTTTTGTTTTAACCTGATCTGACCTGCCACGAAGCATCAAAGAGGTCTCCATGTTATTATTGGGTTGAAAAAAAAAATTATATATTCTGCTTTAGAAACTAGAACTCTATAAATTTGTCTTCTAACAGCTAAGACTACAATCCCTAAGGTTTACTTACATTCCTTGTAAAGCTGTAGGAGTCTCTAGCTTTTTATTGGTAACTGAGCTGTCAACTAACCCTACTATTGGCATTTGATATCCTCCAATATGGGGCATTTTCATAATTAATTTTTTTTTAATGCCTACCTATTGTAAACTAACAGGATCATACTGTACATAGTAGTATCACTTACAGCATGGGTGGCAGATATTATACTACGTAATTATTGCACTACTACTAACCATCAGTACCATATTTTACTGATGGTTAGCCGCTCGGTCAAGGGATCTGGCCACTTCGAAACCCGATCTGGACCGCGAAGTGGCCCAGATCCCTTGACCGAGCGGCTGGATAAGGAGCGAGCCCCACGGGCTTAAGCCAAATTTAGGCCTAGCCTGAAGTAATGTGATAAACAATCCCAGGTTAGAATCCTAAAGAGTAGAGGAGGATTTTTAGTGGGTAAACCCGTTTTTAGGGGGGTCCCACACTACAGGCTGGCCACCTGCGTGCGTAATTGCATTTTTCCTGCCTCTCCCTCAAAAAATTAAAAAAATTACCATATTTTAGTATATTTTTTAACAATTTTATGGCACTCACCACATCATCCTGATTACAAAGGTGCACATCATAATTAGAATAGACAACTTTGAATAAGTCTCAACCAAACGCAGCAGAACGCAGTCTAGGGATACTAATTGTTAAAAATTAATTAAATCTATTAGCAATGAGTATTTTGTTAGCTGTAACATTCATAAGTATATTTTATACTTGAATATCATTTAAAGATTGTATTGCTTCGCTTTAAAATTTTTTTACGTCTCAGTATTTTTAAGCTTAGCTTTTTTATAAGTCTTGCTACATGCCGGGAATAATTTCTATATGCATTTTTAAATTCTAAATTAGCTTAATAATTTTTTAAACCATTTAAATAATCTATTTTTTTTCATTTACTAAATTGATAAGACAAGTCAATTTAATCCATTCACTTCTTTTCCTGTTATTACTGTTGATTTTTTTCAAAGTACGTGAAGAACTGTAACATTTTTTATAGACTTAATAAAAAATCTAAACAGTGACATTAAAAATTATTATCAAAAACTAATTTCCAATCAGCCAAGTGTAATTGTCGTTTAAGCGTTCTACTGTCTAAAACGGAACAAAACGTGTGTTGAGTTCTATGCTTATCTATTCCTAATAAACTTACATACAATGCATAATGGTCTGTTATGTCCAGCTCCAAAATACAGCTTTCAACTTTTAGTTGTAGCTAAGTTTACAGTGCTATGCAGCAAGTCTAAGCCATAGTCTTTAACACCAATACCTCTCAGAGCTTTCTCTTACTTTTCAATGAGTAAAAAATGAAAGCTGAGTATTTTATTCATAGAATGGTAATAAGGATTACAATGAAATTTAACTGCAGTAATAAATTTGTTGGAAAGAAATTAATGAAATTTAATAAAATATCAATAACTAATCCCTTTGAGTCCTAGACAAAAACATTGGGGTGGGTGATATTGGCATAAACAAAGACAGCTACGAAGTAGAACCACCAACTATGTAGCACCAAAAATAATGATAAATTATTGTTTTTTAAACATCTTTGTTATTTTATTACACTTTATATATATAATTATAATTTCAATAAACATTGAATCACAAAAAGTACTTGCTCCGCCGGGAGTCGAACCCGGATCTCTCACTTGCCGGGTGAATGTGCTACCATTACACCACAGAGCGCTTACTTTTTCCGATTCAATTATTTTGTATTTGGCCGTATCTGTCACATATGCGTTTAAATAACCAAACTAACATATGATCGGAAGACCAAATACCTGTTAAACGACTTTTATTTACATTAATTAAATTTGTATAAAATGGCAATAGCCGAATTTAATTTCAATAAACATTGAATCACAAAAAGTACTTGCTCCACCGCGACATATATAATTTATATATATATTTATATATATATATATATACATAACATTATATATTTTATATATATATATATATAAACATAAACATTATATATTTTATATAAATATATATTTATATATATATATATATATATATATATAAACATAAGTATTTCATTAAAATACTCATAAAAACCGCTATTTCAAAGTAATGTGTAAATATAGTTTTAAAGGTCACATTGATTAGGTTAAGAACATATGCTGTAGTGATGATATATACCGTTGATTGGGGATTATCGCACTGTCATTGGTGGCATTATAACAGTAAATATTATAACTCTGGAAACTTTTCATATTTTCTCAGCGACTGCAAAATTGTATTATGTATATCACTGTATAAAGTGTTTCCCTTTTATACAGATTGCACAAAACAAGTGTATAATATTTCACATTAGAGAACATAGATTGCATAACAGATATGTGTATAATTTAATTTATTTTACTTAAAAATAAAACATATTTTAGTCCATTGTTATTATTCTATTTTACAGAAAGATGAAATTTTTCCTGGTTACTTCCCATACAACTTGCCTTTATCCAATACACTTATTCCCTTTCCTGTCTCATCGCCCTTGATGTTGTAAGTAAGTTTGGACACAGAACTTAACCTAGACATATTCATACGCTATTAATATTAAAGATGTGAAATCTTTTATGTATGGACGATTTGTAATTGTGCTCTTTCCATCATTGCACCGGTTACTAAACTGTTAATTGATATAAATATATATTTAGTTACCGTTTGATTTTCTTACCGCTTGTCCTAAATATTAATATCTTATTAAACGAGGTGTAAGAAAACGGAATCCACAAAATTGTTTGGTAAGTGAAAGAAATTTATTTTTGAAGTTTCATACTATTAAATATATTAAATGTGGGTAACAACCACTTTTAGGGGGTTATAGGTACTAAAAAAAAGTCCTAGTACTTAGAATTCACACTATGGGTATAAGGAGGTGTTTTAACCCTTTGACCGCCGTGAGCCACTATAGTGGCTCGCCGTATGCGGTACCTTGAGCGCCGCGGGCCACTATAGTGGCTCTGTGAACTTTACGCCTTTGTCCTTATAGTTTAAACATAATATATATAAAATATATTTATATCAACTTTGAATTGTATTGCTCTACTTCATTTCAACTATAAAATATTGATATTTACTTGTTTCTATAGTAACAAGTGTATCTTCATCCTACAGCGAAATTTTTGAAATTTTTTGAATTTTGCTTAAATTACATTATTTTATGCAATTTCTGTGGAATATATTTGTAACTTTTAGTATATGCTCAAAACAATACGTACTTTTAGGTTAAAAAACGTTATTTGAGCCCAAGTTACTTATTCAGTGTGTTTTTGGACCTCAAACTTAAGATTTTTTTTTTTTTATTACGACAGGCATACATACTACTAAACAAATGTAAAAAAAAAAAAAAACTGTAATTTATTTCATCAACTGAAAGTACATCTCTTCCCCTCAAAAACAAAACCAAAACTAAAAGGTTAGCTCAAAATTTACGAAAATTATGTAATTTAATATGTGACCATGCAAAAACGGGTGATTTTGCCGTGGCGGTATTGGATCTGTGCGGTGCTCAAATCAAATCATCCAGCATAACCAATCTTCTTATGTAATTATGTTACTATACCAGGGTGTACATAAAGTCCTGCACGGGTATAATATTTTCTGAACGATAACAGATAAATAAACAAGATTTGGTACATTAATACTACACCTAAAAATCTACTTTTTGATGGAACTATCAGTTTTCTGTAATATCATGGGAACGTCCCGCAAGGAGTCAGAAGGAAATCTTAAATAGGAGCATAGGTCAATATGGACATCATTTTAAAGGGCTTATTTAGCAGAGTTTAATGCCGCAAACCGCACTCAAAAAGATTGATCCAGTACAAAATGGCGGCTGTTCAAAGATTTTACTTGGTTACATTTTATTAGTAGCCATAACCCCAGTAAAGCAAAACTGCAACCAAACAAATACTGCAGCTAACTACTACATTATGCTTGTCAGTTGTACAGAAGTGAATTATGACATTAGTTATCCTCAAGGGTTACAAATTTGGTCCTAATATATTGATAACGGGGAAAACCTGATAACAGTAACAATTAGAAATCTCAGCGACCTATGACGATCGGAAACACTTCCTATTTCCATAAAGTGTTGAACAGTTCTCCCTACAGTTGTTCTAGAAATTGGCTGCCTTTCGTGAAAGTAGTCATTAAATAAATGGCATGCTTCCTCGTGTGATCGTCTGTTATTTCCCCAACCAACCATCATAAAAAGTGTTATACGTTCACGTTCGTCAAGCGACATAATGTAGTTGAAGAACTACAAGCAATACGACAAACTCTTTTGTACTAAAGCGCACTGATAAAATGGATGGACAGCACTACTAAAACAAGAAAACTAGAATAGCCTACTATGAATAGACTGGCTAATAGGAAAGTCCTAACTGCAACCCAAAGATAAGAGATTTCTAATTGTTACTGTTATCAGGTTTTCCCTGTTATCAATATATTAGGACCAAATTTGTAACCCTTGAGGATACCTAATGTCATAATTCACTTATGTACAACTGACAAGCATAATGTAGTAGTTAGCTGCAGTATTTGTTTGGTTGCAGTTTTGCTTTACTGGGGTTATGGCTACTAATAAAATGTAACCAAGTAAAATCTTCGAACAGCCGCCATTTTGTACTGGATCAATCTTTTTGAGTGCGGTTTGCGGCATTAAACTCTGCTAGATAAGCCCTTTAAAATGATGTCCATATTGACCTATGCTCCTATTTAAGATTTCCTTCTGACTCCTTGCGGGACGTCCCCATGATATTACAGAAAACTGATAGTTCCTTCAAAAAGTAGATTTTTAGGTGTAGTATTGATGTACCAAATCTTGTTTATTTATCTGTTATCGTTCAGAAAATATTATACCCGTGCAGGACTTTATGTACACCCTGTATGTAATGTATAAGCGGGAATGTGTTATTCAATTTATGGTGAATACAACACTGTAATCATTGAATATTTATATTAGATAATCAATTATTCTCTATATTTTGGAATATTCTTATACTTTATGAGTTATAATCACTCTAGGTGGTAAGAACCATCATCATTAAAATTATATTATTGTCTGAGTGTTAGCCAAGCCTACCCCTTGAGGGGCTGTACAAATTTTATTTTTTCTGTATGCCCTTACAGTGTATACTAAGAACAGATTGACTTATAAACATGACACTGTATAAATCTTAATTTTTATGTGGGCAACATTGAGTTTGATGATGATGCATATTTCTCCAAGGGATTTGGCTAAGCTTTAGTAAACATTTTTATATTGGTCTTGTGTAATTACAGATATAGATATAATAAATATAACTATGATGGTAACGAGAAAATCTGAGAATGAATAAATTTGTAGACATGAGTACAATCATTTGACATGTTAACATGTGATATAGTAACACAATATGTGATGAGATTGGCAAGACTTTCGTTATGTCTGATTCTGGTCCTTTAATACCCTGTGGTATCAAATCAATTTTATATGGACAAGATAGAATTTGATGATAGTGTAAGTCCCTCTATGGGAACAGTGTTCTGGTACCTTATTGAAAAAATAAGCACTTTGGTTTGTGCACTGTTGTTTCAGAACCTTATATTTTTAAAATTTTCCAAACTCCCCTTTCTTCTAAAAGGTATTCCATACATTCCCGATCTCTGATAGATTACAGTTCCCTCTTTTCTAGAAATCGAGCACCGGGTTTAAAAATACAAAGAGTTTTCCGTACTTTTGTCTAAAACTAGCATACATGTTTGATTTTAATTGTGATAGTTAAATGTTTTTGTTTAACAGATAACAACAACAGATGGTCAGAACCTCCATGTCACAACCAAGGATGGCCAGATGATCCCACTGCAGATAACAAGCAGTGACGGGCCTCTGGAAATCCCGGTGGCTCAGGACATTGTCGATGAGCCAATCTCCACACTGGAGTTCACTGCAGCCGACGGCCAGAAGTTTAAGATCATTCCCCCATACATCTCTGACACGACACTTGACGCAGAGTATCTTAATATCGCTTAAATCATGTGTAAGAAATCCACAATGCACAGCAGTGGATTGAAATACTGTGTTTAAGATGTAAGGAATAGATTGTTACCTTAAGATATTCTTGATAATTAAGCTCATTATAACAAAGGAATGCATAGATTTATCAACTAGATGATATTGGTATGCAGGACGTTTTACCAATTTAAAAGTTCCGAGACTGGGACAAACTAATACAGAAAAAAGTAACTAATTACCAAGTAACTAAAAGTAAAAGGTAACTTGAATGGTGGATTTTAAGTTAAATCTAAAAACAACATATTATGGGCAAAGTATTAATAAGGGTCCCATAGGAAAAGTTATAGCCAACTAAATGTACTTTTTTTATATAAAGGGTCATTTTTACTGTCTTATGGTTTAGACATACTATTCATTTCAAAAATTTTAACGTTAACTTTGACTATGAATTGACTTTTTTTAATGTTACATGTTATACCTCATTGTAACTTTTTTCAAATATATAATATTTAGAAACATATGGAAGCTGCAGAGTTGAATTTGATTCTTTGTGAGAATACTTATTTTTGCAGGTAAATAACTTTAAAGTGTGCTAAAGGAATAAGCATGATTTTTATTTAAACATAATAACATATAACATGTACAACTATTTAATTATACTTTACAATATGTACTGAAGGTTGAGTTACATAAAGATGTCACAGTTTTATAAAATTTGGTATTTTTACAACAAACACTCCAATAATATAGGTTTTTTTTATTTTTGTGAGGCCTTTCATACTCAATGAGAACATCATCAGACTAAATAAAAGTGGTTAAAATAATAACATAAACAATTTTGTACTAAATAAAAATATATGTCATTAAAAATACAAAGAGATGTTCTCATTGAGTACGAAAGGCCTCACAAGAATAAAAAACCTATATTATTGGAGTGTTTGTTTTAAATTAATATCTAATTTTTTAATAAGAAAAGAGCTTCAAGAATGTACTTTTACAACAGTTTTTAATTTGTATGAAAGGAAACTCGCTACCAAAGAAATACATACTAAAATTCTTGGTTTTGTGTAAAATTAACTTTTGTATGGCCCTGAGAAATTAAGCATTGACAGGGAACCAGCTAGTAGAAAGTTAGCCAAGGTTACAATTATTAAACTTATTAGCAATTTGTGATGGTGTTCGTGGGCATTTAAAGGACACGGCATAATTTTTCTTTCTCTGGGCTTCCATTTTTGTTTATAAAGAGCTAGCTTTCTGTTTAAATTTGTGTACATATATTATATATCCTGAAGGTCCTCCATCAGACACCTTATACAATTCATATGAAGAAACAAAAATTGATAATAAAGTGTTACTTGCACTAAAGTAAAAGTAAACAACTAAGGAAAGTCTCATTAAACACAGTTAACCTCAATTCTGAACAAAATGAAGAACTAATCTCGGCACCAAATGAAAATACAAGACTAGCTCTCAAAAGCGCTTGCTGCACACAGCTTGTTCGTAATGCTGTCAAACAAAACAATCAGCTGATTTTGTAAAAAAAAATTGTATTACCAAACCAAAAACGAACAATGAATTATTACACTCAGAAACTTATAAAACATATATGTTACAAAAAAAAAAAACCATTAACATTATGACGCACAAAGCGCTGACAGGCGCACATTACTAGGCAAATCGAATATCAGCGTCCGTAGCAGTCTACCTGTATGTCTTAAGCAATTTATTCTCTATACTTTCAGTGGTATATGAATCAAATCGGATGCACACTAAAATAAACCTCGGAACTAGATAAATCTCTACTGTATAACATAAGTAGGCCCTTATACTCCATTAATTTTATCCATTTGTTGATGAAATATATTTGATTTAACTTATGGGTAAGAAAAAAAGGAATAAAATGTTCTTATTTTCTAGAGTATATATCTGAAATTGTTTTATTTTTAAAATAGGCAATCAAAATGTTATACTTTCCAGTGTTGTTTACCGTTGACAGTGATTTCTGATTAAATACACATTTTGAATTAACATCTACTTGAATTTTGTCTTTTTATGGAATGCTTGGATAACTATAACTTGTTCCTATTGGCTTTAGAATTTTGTTACACCTACAGCATGTTAAAAAAAACAAAGAACTTCCAGAGGTTATTTTTATGTATTAAAAAAAGATTTAAATATACATAACACTGATGAATATCATCCCTAAACTAGCAGTAAACGATTGAAATTTTAAAGGATTTCTTTTAAAGGTACCATATTCAATTTTGAGTCACAGAGTTTTAAGAACTTGAGAATATAACTGGAGATTGCATTGTAAAGGTTCGTGTAACTCGTTTTACAGCATTTTGGTATATGACATAAGTAATTTATTAAACTCTTGTAATAAAATCTTGTATATAAGTGAGTATTTGTAAATATTAACACATCTGTATATATGTGAATTGTGTATCATTGGTAGAGAGAATTGTCTCGTTAATTACTAGGTATGAATTATAATTTGATAATTACATCTGAATGAATCACTTTATTTATGTGATTGCTTATTTATTTTAGTTTCATATTTGAACATTATCATGTTGACTATGATCTCTTAACAGGCCATATAGAAAATCTTGTTAACAAATATTTGTAATTAAAACTAAATTTCTATTTATTGCTGATACATAATATTATTTGCAGAGTAATATTTTAATATACAATGTTACCTACTACAGTAGACACCCTCCAGTCCGGACTCATCTTGTGATTGAACTCTCAGTCGGACTTCAAAGAGTCAGATTTAATAACGATTATGTACTCGAAAGGTGTTGTTGATATGCACTTGAGTCATTGTTTCATTTCATCCATAAATACTGTATTATTAGTATGGTGTATTATATCTGAATAGAAAATTATAACTGGAAACTTAACAAGACGTGTTGATTACAGCAATGAACTGTCTTAAAGGAGTCATTTCCATTGTTAAACTGACCGGATGAGAGGGATTCTGAAACTGTGAAAAATAACTCAAGACCATAGAGGTTCAGATAAATTTAAAGGGAACCATCAAAATGAAACACTGGATTTAATTTATATGTAACTTTTTCACTCTTTATTGGGGGGGGGGGGGAGGGGTGAATATTGCTGGTTCCCTTTCAGTTTGTTTCAATATATGTTTTTTTAAGAAAAATATATCACAATATTGAAGCACATATTTTGATTAAGTAGAATTACCAATATTTCAAGAACATAATATATTCCTTCATTATAAAAAAATGTCCATGGTAACTCTCCCGTAACTCTCTGGACAAAGGTATACCACGTTATTGCTCAGGTCAAGACAAACATATTTCACCATATGAACATGGGTTTCCGATGCTTAGTTTCCCATCTGTCTGTCTGTATGTGTTTTTTATTAAAAAATTAATATCTTAAAAACTAACTAATTAAATTATACCAAATTTGGCTCAAATGTTTATGATAACAAGGCCAGTGACTGAAAAATATATCATGAACTTATATTTAGTATTTTTAAAATGGCGGCCATTTACTGCTTAGAGCAGATTTACTGTGACAAGACATGGCTCATATTGAGAGCTGCCGTTTATTCAGTGTTTGTAATTAGTTGGCTATTCACTGAGAGCCTGAGTTACAGGACACCCTGTAATAAAAAAACAGTGTACATATTAGTGTGTGGTAATATGTTAGCAATTAAAGTTGTAAATATATAAACTTTGAATAGATAGATTAGATTGATTTTGCTGTGTGCTGATAAAGGGAGTTTTTGTGTGTTTACAAAGTAGGCCATTATTGCATTGTATAATTTGTGGATGGAACTAGCTTGCCTGTGATTAACTTTTATAAAGTGTACATTTCAGATGCAGGAATCTCAATTTTCTCTCTCACTGTCAACAATATGAGTAAATGTAGGATTTTGTTGGATTCACCCTGGACCTGATCAGAATAAAGATTTGTGCAGTAATGTAAACTGGGAGTGCAAGTTACACAATTCAGTTTTTTCAAACTTTTTATAAAGTAGATTTTCATAAGCGTTGTGTCTTAATACATAAATGATGCTAATATGTTGATTATTTCTTTCTGATGTGCCAGCTGTCTTAAAAGTACTACAACCCCACCTAAACTTTGAGAATTGCCTTATCTCCTTTAGGAATATGTCATAAAAAAGCCTGACAGTGTGTTTGATAGAATCAGAAAAGTTACACAACGGTCTTATCCAAGGGGCATATTTCTGAAGAATATTTCAATATTCTCATCAACTCAAAAGTTAAACAAAATTAAATTTATATTAAATTTTTTTTAACTGTTTACCTCACATTATATAATGAGTGTTTTAGGTTAGTATCAACTAAGATTAAACACACTGAGAATGATGTATCTTAATAAATACATGCGATGTAAAGGGTTAAAGAGGTGAAGCTAGAACTTGAAAGTTCTCTCTGCCACCCTTCCCACTTGAATTACCTGAACCCTGTGTAGTTCCTTCGTAGTTGCATTTAAGGTTAACAAATATGCATAGCTTTAAATAAAATAATGAAATGAACTTATAATAGTTGGGCATTATATTAAGCCCATATAACCAGGTAAAAAAAACTAAGAAAGTTTCTTATTGGGCATAAACTAAAAATGGCAAAAACGATTATATATATATTTTTTTAATTTCATGTGTATACTGTACATAAGGCTTTTTTATTTTTGTGTGACAATAGCAAAGGCGTGCAAATTTATTGCAAATAAACTGTTACTTCAAGATTTTCTATGTTTCTAACACACACCAAAATATTTAATAAATACATACTTTTATCATTTTTGTAAATTGGTTGGCCTTAATTTATTGAAAAATTTATAAACCTATTCAGAATTCTCAAAAATAATAAAAGAGCATGTAAAGAAACTAAAATTGGTAATATATTGATTATTATGAAATTCGTGAACATTTTTAGTACAAATTCACATTAGACGTAGGCTACCGTACTCTAGACGTAGACATGGGCTGTTAGTAATAATTACTAGGCGTAACAAGTAGTAGCAATTATTGAACATGAATTTAAATTAAACAAAAACACAAAGTACAAACAGAAAAACTGCACTGTATTTACAATTAAAAACAAACTTCGTCATTGTCACCAGCTGATCACAGAATGTAACAAACATTTTATGCAATTTTGGAGTAGCGACAACCAGACTGGAAAGTTTTAATGTCTACAATCTGTTAAGGGTGGCTGACTATTAGGACACCAGGTATAACAATCTTTATTATCACAATTTAAATAACATACATTTCTTAACTCTCCTACTGGGCAGTAACTCATTTTGAGTACCTCTAGGTTCCATCTGTAATGGCCAGCAATTCATTTTGAGTCATTATATCATCTCCACTTCTATAGCAAATGTACTCATCAAATCAAATGGGCATTAGCCCAGACAAAAAAAATTATGGTTGCCTGTAAAGTCGGTTTTACGGGCGAAGATTTTACGTGACAACGTCTTTTTCTCGGTAGAATATTTATTGATATGAATATTATTAAATTGCACAATAGGAACAAGGAATTGAATGAAAAGAAGAATTGCACAAATTTTAACTATAGAAATATATTTTGTTTACTAAAACATTGTACATAATTTGAAATTAATTAAAATTTGTTATTGTAAATGGTAAAGTTGAATAAAACATTTACTAAAATTGGAATTTGAAATTCTTGCTAAACACAGTTAAATTCTAACTCCGCACGTTGTGATTGGTCGGTTTAGTTCGTTTGTTTGGTCGCACTGTTATGACAGGTTAGAGGTTATAATTTGTTATTTTAAATGTTTGACTAGCAATACGCGCTGTTTCTTCTCAATCGACTGAATTACGATAGATTGCAGATTGATTTAAACTAATAATTTACTTAACACTATCAACATTTGTCAATAGTATGACATAACCTATAAACTCAGTTTCTCAACTTTTGTGTCAATCTAACAATTAATCAATCAATCATAGTTTACGATAATGAAATATCAGTGTACAATTATTTACCTTTATTGTTGTAGTTGTTGTAAATGACGAATCTAAGCACTCCACATTTTCACGAATAAACATAGTTATCTGCTTTATCCCGTGCGGCGGACCCACTGGACGGGCATCGTAACGTTACCGAGCGTTACACTTTTTCATGAGTGACTCCGAGCCGCAACCTAATTTAAGACGTTGTCACGTCAAAAACGATATGTATGTTTTCCCAAATGAACTAAACTATATTCCCAAAAATGTATTTAAATTTCCAATAGACCTAATCACTTGATTTTAGCAAGTTATAAAATAGTTGTGTAGTTAGTGCCAGCCACAAAGTTGTAAGAAGGGTAAGAAACTACCTATATTTTCATGTATCATACTGAAGGGATTTTCCATTTGGTGAGTATTAAACTTACATCACTGAAAAGAATAGCTCTTTCTAAACATGTGGGTTTTTTTACAAGTCAACACGTTTTCTTTAGACGTATAAAAAATTGGTTACCTAGCTACCACTTATGTAAATGTTTTTTGCAAAGGGTTTCTCAGCTAAAAATGCTGCAGTAGTTATTCTGCACATAATTACACAATGGAATAATGGCCTTTGTTTTTCTTCCACAAAAAAGCACCATAGTGCTTTCTTTAAAGATATTATAAATAAGTAGATAAATTAATAAAGTTTAAGTGGTAATGTATAAAGTACAATAATAAATTAAGTTTAATTTTTTTGTAGTACCTAAGTGTTTTTGTATTATTTTAATGTATGTTTGTGCAATATACAGCATTGTACATATAGTTTTGTTTTAAAAATGGTTTTTTATTTAGCCTTTCTTATCCACAATATCTTTCACAAATCAGTCAGATTTCACCATTAGTTAATTTTATATTTATATATAAAATTAATAAATAATAAAATTTTATATAAAAAATTAAAAAAATAGAATAAATCATTTATATATGTGTAAACACCATGTTCTTTTCCAGCCTGAAGTCATTGTGCCACAGTTTTAACCAGATAATCATCAAGATCACAACTAAATTGGTAGAGTAAATTGCTAAAATATAGTAGTTTATTTTTATGGAAAGTATAATGAAAAAGTACTAAATTATAAAATAAATGTTATATAGATGCACCGATTTACATAATATAATGTCGTTTAATATCCTCACCGTGCATGCATCATCACTCCATCATGTCATTATACCTTATAGCCAATTATACTAAAAAATTGTTTCTTTTAGTGTGGCAAATTCATTGTTACACTTCTGAACTTTTATTTAAATCTTCAATCCTCAAAACATGGTAAGTATTCTATTTTAGTAACATAATGAAGAACCTTAACTGGAAAGTCTGTTAAAAAAAATTGCAGAGGGCAAGTTAAGACCTTCATGCTCCCTCTTCTTGAAGAAGGACCCACCTTGAAAGAACCATCGGTTTCGACCAGGGGCAGTAAAGGGGGCACAGTTCCCAAGTACTCCAAAAAAACTGAGAAGAGTGGATCTGTGGGGAGGAGGATGGTGAAAAGGCGTAATAAAATGCCTTATTCAGATAAACCTCCACCATGTTAAGGGCACAACAAACATCTTGAAAAGGAGGTTTATCTTAAAAATCAAATCAAAACATCTTTTTCACTCAACAAACATGTACATGAATAGTGTCATAAACGTTCTTACCAACTAACAACCTAAATCATACATATTACTGAATTATTATTTCTGTAAATATTCGTCTATTGAATTAGGAGCTAAATTAATTAAGTGGTCTTTCAATAATGTTTCAAATTTCTTTTTTTTATCTTTCCTGTCTTATTTCTATTGGTAAATATCTACAGAAATATTTTCCTATATAAGAAATATGTTTGTAAAGAAATTTAAATGGTGATGGTAGTGAATTGGTGGGCTCATCATACAGAAGAAGATTGCCCACAAGCGTTACAAAAGCAGTCTCAACCTCGTCCGTTACTAGGAATTATCCAACCTTAGAGACACATGTAAGTCTATGTCAAGTGAATGCTTCAGACGTTTTTGTCACATGTTGAGTAAAATATCTGTAATAGTTCAGGGGCGTTTTGGGACCTGGTCAAGGCTCGGTGAATATCTCCCAACATGCTGTCGAATTTACATCTTGACGGAGGAGAAGCTAAAAATTCCACAAGCAAATGCCGATTATTCTTCAACTCTGTCTATTCTCCGCCTTCAGATAGCGCCCCTGTCTTTACTGAATACTCCGTCTATGATTACTTAAGCAATATAACAGTAACCAAAGATGTTCTACTCAAACTTGAACGTCTTGACACCTCAAAAGGAGCTGGCCTTGACAGCTTTCCTTCGGTAATTCACTTCTTCCGTTACCTCCTTGCTGAGCCTCTGTAATGTCTAGTGAATCACTGGAAAATGGCATCTTTCCTGGAGCTCTGAAAAATTGCTACATCATAAATCCAATGGCCCATGCAATATATGGAACTATCGCCTCATCACTATTCTGCCTTGAATTGGTAAGTTGTTAGAAGATTTCATAGTGGACAGACCTAATTCATTCATATCAAAGACAATTCATCCTTCTGAACATGGCTTTGTTCGTGGAAAATCCACTATCTAATCTGATATTCCAAGAGTAGTTGTTGGCTGCCTTTCGGAAGTAGAAGCAAGTTTGTGTGGTTTGCATAGACATGGCAAATGCTTTCAATAAAGTGGGCCACTCCATCCTCTTCACCACGTTAAAAGGCAACGTGGTGGCCGACCAGTTATTGCCTTGGATATCCAGCTATCTCTGATTGATCTCTATATGTTAAAATTGACTCTTCTGTTTCCCACAAAATTTTTACTTTCTTCAGGGTTACCTCAGGGCTCTTTATTGGGCCCATAAATCTTTAATATCTTTGTGAATGAACTCCTGGATATAGTTAACTTTAACGCTTTACAGTTTTCAGATGATCTGATAGTTTTCACTGAAATTTCTTCACCTGAAGACACTCAAAAGCTTCAGGATAACTTATTTACAATAGAGGAATGGTGTAAGAGAAACTATATGTTCGGCGAAACCCCGGCAAATGCTCTACAGTCACTTTTCATAGAATCAGATCGCCAATCCTAAAATCTTATTTTATTTCTAACTCGGACTCCAAAACCCTATAACATAAAATATTTGGCAGTTCGTTTCGGCAGCGATATGCGATTGCCTATTTATATCAAATGCATTTTGTAAACATGCCAACAAGATAGCCTACTCGGCTTTATAAAAAGATTCTCTAGAGATGTCAACAATCCTATTGCTCTACGTGCTCTCTACTGCCCCCTGATGAGACAGATTGTGGAGAATGCCAACCCAGTATGGTCTCCTTATGCAATTGGTGCGAAGTGAAGACTAGAGCGCTTCATCCGTTTAGTTGGGACCATACTTGGCTACAGATTTATGGAGGTTCCTGTGGAAATCATTTCAGAAGAACCACATGTTTCTTCTCTTGCCGTAAGACATAACGTGGCTGATGTACTCTTGCTTTCTGAGATTATGAATGGCCTCATGCAATGCTCGGCTAAATTAGACTTCAAAGCCCCAATAAGCACCAGATATCGCGGTCTATTAAGTCGCAAGCATCACGCCACAAACTTTAACTTAAATAGTCCCTTAGTGAAATTTTTCCGTCTGGGAAACCAGCTTGTCCTATATTGTGCTTTCTTCTGCGATAACCTGCAACTCTTTTCCGACTAGGATTGTTAAATTTCTTACTTTAGATTAAGTATAATCAATTACTGATTGTTTATTGTTATCTTTTACTATTTATTTTATACTGTTTTATGTTATCCTTATTATTTATTGTGTTTATCCTATTGTTAGTCATATTATTTATTATTAATTGTTATAATATTTCTTGCAAGCAACCCGCCTGCCCAGCCGTTGGTGGTGGTTCGGAAGTCACCCTTAAAGCACGGCGCCCACTGCGTCCGCCCCGGCCCGGATATTGTAGGATGACAAAATATACTTAATCATATGGACACTCGCCCACTGCGACCGGCTCGGGCCAGCCCGGCCCGGCCGGGCTTTTTGTGAAGTCGAAACTCATGCAATTAAATGGCCACCACTGCGACCGCCCAAGAGCCAACCGAGGCCGGGACGGGCTGGGCCGGCCCGGGCCGTTCGCAGTGGGCGGGTGTCCAATTGATCGTATGCATTTCGAGAAGGCCGGAAGGGAGGTGATGTTATGGGGTGTGGGTGGGTTGGGGATACCCCTTCTACGTGGTCTCCTTTATCTGTATAGAGTTTATCCACTCTCCGAACGTACCCTCAGTGGTGCAGGTCGTTGTATTGGTCCCCCGAAAAATGGCTAGTTGTGTCTACTCCGACGAGAAATTTATTGAAAGAATGCGCCTTTACGAACACTTATAAAAATCCTGCACATAAGAGTTATCACGACTTAGGAATGACAGGAAACTCGTGGGAGGAGATAGCGACTTCACTAAATGCTACCGGTTCCGATATTTATTCAAATTTTTAACCTTAGAACTAGTCATCTATTATTTCACTGCTGGTATACGTATACAGGCTGATTCGTTAAAGTTTATTTATCCTATTTGAAAGTATGTTAGTTTAATTAACAATAATTATACAGCTTGTAATCATGGAAGGAATGGCTCATTGAGTAATGTTATTGCTCGTCCACCTTATTCTTTTCTTCAGCTTCTGTAAATATTCCATTTGACAGTATCAAGAGGATACATTATTGGTTCGTTATGTTCGTATATTAGTAAGTTTGATCATCAAGAATGATTTTATTATAACCTACATCACTGTTAGTATAGCACACATGATATATAAAGTTGTTTTGAGTTTTTCAGTGACGCGATCTATAGTAGTATATAATTAATATTATTGTTATTCATATTTGAAGTACACTACTACTCTCGAAATGCTAAATTTTAAAAACGTTTTTGATTTTTCATTTTGTGAAAATCTATTTAAATTATTACGATTATAAAAAAAATAGAAAATCAGTCCAGCCGTCCTCTGGTGTTGTGCTTACCAACGGCATTAATTAATAACTTTTCCTAGGCGTTGATAAATTAATAAGTCAGTTAGTCTTATTTTTTAGTCTATAAAAATCCTATTCTTAGATTCTCATTATAGAGTTACAGTCTAGCGCCTTTGGTTTAAGCTCTCAACATGATACACTGACGAGTGGTTTCTAGAGCTTCAATAATTATAGTTGCTAAGAGGGAGACGATGCCTTAGCACCCCCTGGAATAAGGAACTCCCGGGCTCTGGGGTCATGCCTGAGGGGGTAGTGCTTATTAAGCACATGGACATATTTAAGGTGCAGAATATTAACACTCTCATTTCATTCAGGTGTGATACAGTGCATGAACTTTGTATTTTATGTATGGAATTTAACTGGATGTATTTTTTATTTTTATTAATTAAATAACTATTTTTTAGAATTTTTAAATCGCCAAAAGCCTTTACATCTATTTATTTTGCATTTTGATTTCAGATGTTTAGTTGTGACGAATTAATTTTTATAAGAGCATTTACACACACACACACACACACACACACACACATGTATATATGCTCAGACATTAATTCGCAGAAAAGAGGCAACTGAAATTCATTACCATTCAAAACTAAAGTTATGCCCATTCAGTTGAAATAATAAAAACAACAATCTCTAGTACCAGAAGGAGCAGTTTTGGGTCCTTTTCTTTTATCTTTATTAATGATGTTGCTGAAGCAATCCACGAGAGGAACCTTTTTATGTTTGCCTATGATACAACAAGGCTAAGAACTTTAACAGGATAGTCTGATTTTGTTATAAACATGAATTGTCTGGTTTAATTTTCCAAAAACATTAACTCAAATTAAATCTAGAAAAAATATTGTCCGCATCCAAACAAATAATATGTGTGTCTCAAAATTCTCATGAACCTCGTCCACTGATCTTTTATCCATACACTACATGTGCACTGCACAACGTGTTCAAAGCGTGATTTCTATAAGCGTCAATAAACAACGGCAAGAAATTGGGAGACAGAAATACTGATATATCACTCATACGAATGTTTAATTTGACTGATGAAATCGGTTTTTGCTGTGGTGACATCGTACACAATAGACGATCACTGGATACATTTATATACTTTCCTGAAAAAAAAAAAAAAAAAAAAAAAAAAAAAAACTGGCTACACTCTTTTGCAGTCTTCTTACATTATTTTTTTAACTCTGCTTTATTTCGTTCCTGTTAGTAATAATACACAATTTATTTTTTACTTAAAAATGGAAAATTATCAATTTTCATTATATAGTAAGAAAACCTAATTTCGCGTATATATTACGTCTTTGGCTTGTATATTCTATGAGTGTATTTTTCATTTATTCAGATTCATCAAACTGTGAGAAAAAAAAACAAACAAAATAAACATAGAATCCTAGGCCTATATACTGATTAGTGATTACTGACGAAGTAAGAAAATTAAAGTAGAAGTGGAACGAAAAATATATCTAAGGAATATATTTTTTGTATTATTGAAATTAAATGTTCATTCAATTGCATTAACAGTTTAGTGTAACTCATCATATATAATATCGAAGGAATAGAAAGGTGACCTGTTATAGGCTTGATATTTTATCTGTATTTTGATTTTTGAACCGGATTGTTATGTGCTAGTAGAAACCTTTTAAGTTACCATCAAAATGCAAAGTGTCATAAACACAGTCAAAGGAACAGCACTTGGGGTTGCAGAATATTTGACACCTGTGTTGAAGGTGAGAGGATGTTTTATTTAGTTATTTTTTAACAGATGTTCAAAATACTTATTCAGATCCTAGATGAAGTATGTTGGTTATCTTAATAGGCCTAAGTCAAGCTAAACTACAATATAAACCACATGAAGATGTATTTTTATTTTATAATAGTTTTATTTGATTGTTTTGCAATGGCCTAGCCAGTGTTGTAATCATGAAGAGCCGCAGTATAATAAGCGTCCAACATTCGAGTGATTGATTATATCGAATCATCAATTAAAACGATTTAAATTATATCAGACATGTTTGTTTACCTTGTTAAGTAATTGTAACTGCCCAAACTTAGTATAAAGAAAGTTGTATTATTTTCTATAATCTAAAATGCATATATTTCTTTGACATATAAAACTATAGCTTTACTGTAATACAATCTTAAAAGTCTATAACATAATTCAGTTCAACATTATTGATCCTAAGTAATTGAACAATGTTAAACCATGTGTGTGGTATTTTAGTAATGCCCGCTAGAGACGGGAAATACTGTTGTTTGTTAATACCTATTAAAAAATAACTTGTTGAGTTATTACATCCCAGGGACCTGTTACTGTGTTGCATGTTAGTATACTAAAATTTAACTAAGCTACAACTATGTAACATAGAATGATTAACTAATAAATTGGGTAGGGTACCCGGACCCGGGATAAGCGGACCCGGTTTTTTATATCGAAATTGGCAACCGATATTACTTAATCATAACCATCAATATAATCAATCGATACTAATTAATCATTTTGAATAATCTATATCAACAGCTGTAAATACTTTCAAATAATACACGTAAGGTAATATTTCAATTTTACATAAGCAACATTTAATTATTAAAAATGACAGTCAATTTTAGAAAACTACACAACATTGCTTTGAAAGATGATAAGACATGTTTTCCGTGGCTTCAACATGGACTCGTACCGAAAAACCCATTATGTGAAATTTGTAGGAAAGAAACAAATGTAACTGTGAGAGGAGCTAATATTTGGTCTTTGGTTTTCCTAATTTTGGTTATAATAATTTGTTTGATCACTGTTAATATTAAATTCACATTTTAATTTAAAACATATGTTTGTTATTGGGGATTATAGATACTTTTATATCGAATGATAGTCTAGGATTTGAGATGCGAATATTAGATATCGATGATTACATTTTTCGATATAAAAACCGGGTCCGCTTATCGTACCCTACCCTTAGAATGTCCTAAAAGTCTTCTCAAGATCATTTTTAGATAAGTATTTGTTCTTACTTTTCTTGCAGCGAAACATTCTTTGATTTCCACTTTGAATTCTCGCTTTCATCTTGCCAATACAAACTGAACAATTTGGATTTAAAGGAGCAAGGCCATTATCTTGTAACTATTTAAAACATTGCTCAGTGTTCTTAAAAAGAATTTGTGCCAATATCTGCATATTCGTCGTCGTTGCTCTTGTCGTTGTCACTAGCCTTCTCCTACATAAATGAAATAACAGCTTTGATAATGACGTCACTAGTCTTAATAAAGAAAGCCGGCAATGAATAATTATCATGAATATCTGTAAGTAAAATGTCATATTCAATAGTATCGATATTTAAAATCAAAAGTTATAATCCGATTATGTTGGTGGCCGCTTATTATACTGTAGCCCTATCTCGAGGGATGTACTTCTTATTTCACCAGAAGTGCAGGGTGGAGCCAAATTGCCATCGAAGCTTGCACCAATGGCCATCAGTGCAGTCTTCTGTTATGCCATCCGCACGGCAGGTGCAAAAAGAAAAACATCCCCTCAGATAGTACCCAAATTCAAGCTCAGATCACTTAAGTGATTATATAGGTTGTGTTTAACTTTGATATTACTAGTAACATATTTATGATAATCTAATCTAAACTACTTATATCGTATAATAACTTTGCATAGTGTAGTAATATTTCCATTGCTAATATATGCCTCATTGCTTGCACGAAATGGCCTAAACTGACACTGGTTAACGAGTAACACAAAACCAAAAAACTGTTATGAAACAAATTATTCAGCCCAGCTGTTACTGAAACAACAGTATCCTGGTAAAAGGTTACCACTGAAGTACCTGATACTGACTCTTAACACTGCAGATCTGTAATGGCAACAAGTGCAGTGGTTATTATGCACATGTTTTATTTGTGTCAGACAAGTTTATCCTTCAAAATAGTATAAAGTAAGTAAATGTTATACTGTTTAGTTTGTTATTTATTTATAAATACACATATCCTAGATTGTTTTTATTCACTATAATGTTTTTATACTGTAATTTTAAATATAACATAATTAAAATATAGTGTAATTTGGTTTAAGTAGTTTAAGCGAGGATTCTTTACTCATGAATATCATGATTTAATATTATTGATCACTCGAGTGTTGGACGCTTATTATACTGCAACCTTATGGTGACCACCAGGTGGGGAGTCAGTTATTTTGAGGTATCAGTGATATTACAAAGGCTGGAGTATAATAAGTGGCCACCACCACAATTGAGTTCTTCGATATTCATGATTATCTGTACTACTGAAACCAGAATGTCAAACTGGATTACGTTATAGGTATTTCAAATTAAAGTATAGTTAAGCTATTTTTATATCTAAAACGTAATAATTTAATGATGAATAAAGAACTATCTATGTGTATTTATATAACGGAAAATACAAAACAGTGTAATGTTCATTTAGTTACTTTTTACTATTTTGAAATGGGTCTGGCAGGTTGTGACAAAAATAACACATGTACATCGCTATTGTACTTGTGACCATTACTCAAAAATACAAAAGATTTTACTTTGTTTGAATGAATTTGGAATTTTATTGTTAGGCTATTCTATACATTAAAAAGAGTTGGTAATAATTAGTTGTAACTAACTAAATGTTTTTGTATTCTATAGTTTAGGTATTTCTAATTGATAATTTTGCACCTGATTCGTTAGTGGTGGCATGAGGAAGCTGTCCGCACGTTTGGTGCCGCGTTTACTCACGTTAGACCAATAAACGTGTTGGAATGAATATTTCCAATGCTCTGTTGGCGTAGTTTAGCCACAATAAATTTGAGTTTTGCACTGATTAATTACTGTAGATAAAACTTGGATACGCCATTATATGCCTGAAACAAAAATATAGTCCAAACAGTGGACTGCAAAGGGCAAACTGGCTCCAACAAAAAGCAAAAACATTTTTTCAGCTAGGGAAGTGATGGCGACTGTTTTTTGGGATAGTCATGGAGTTATTTAAATTGATTATCTCCAAAAAAAAAAAATCATTACAGGAGCATACTATGCATCATTACTTGACAAGCTGAAGGCAGAACTTGCAGAAAAACGGCCACATTTGCAGAAAAAGAAAATCCTGTTTCACCAAAACATTGCACTGTCTCACACCTCAGCGGTTGCCATGGAAATCCACAAATTATGGTTTGAACTGCTTAACCATCCACTTTACTCACCACCAGATATAGCCCCTAGCGACTTCTTTTTGTTCTCTCACTCTCATTTAAAAATTGCACTCACAAGACAGAGATTTTCGACAAATGAACGGGTAATTTGGAAACACAATCCAGTTGGAAGAAGACCTCGAGGTAGACCCAAAAATCGCTGGAAGGACCAGGTGGAGAAGGACTTGCGGAAATTGAGAGCGGGTCAGGTGGATTGTGAAGACAGGGAGAGATGGAGGCAGCTGGTTGGCGAGGCCAAATACCACCTAGGGTATCCATGGCCATGGGAGTAAGAGTAAGAGTAAGTAAGAACGGGTAATTACCTTCATGAACAATTATTTTGCAGAGAAAAACGCTGAGTACTATTTGGATGGTTTATAGAGATAGAAACATCGCTGGGAGAAGTGTGTAGAGTTACAAAGAGACTATGTTGAAAAATAACACAAATATTTGAGAAAAAATGTTTTGTATTTTTGTTAGCTCGGAAATTTTTCAGACCACTCTTCCATTATAATATATTATAATACTGCACAAGCTGTTGCAGATGGAAGAGTTCAAGTCTAAACTTGTGGAACTCATATTAACTTGCAACATAAAAACTGATGTGTCTGTTGACATTTAACAAAGGGTTTTAAATTACAAACATACTTGTATAATATACTTATATATCATTTTAATAAAGGTACATTTTCAACTCAAGTATTGCGTTAAATTTTTTTTTTTGTTTTAAAGGAGAAGCCGATCCCCTTTTAAGCCTTATTCTGCCCGTCCTCATGGGCCACTGGCCTGTGCGAGGATCTTATCAAACAGAATAAGGGGGAGAGTCGATACAGTACAAGGTCAATGGTACTGATAAAAAGTGCAAGGGTCACAGACAGGATTCGAACCTGCGCTATCTCTAACTCAGACTCAAAATCCGATGTCTTAGACCGCTCGGCCATCGGCACTCCCAATTATATACTAAGTTATTATATTATATTATTATATTAAGTATATTATTTTAAAACTCAATATATTAATTTATAGATTTAAGCATCATTTAATTTTGTCAATTAAGTAAGATAACTTTAAGCCTATAGTTGATATTTTAGCATTGCACGAGTGTATTGAAAAGGTAATGTTTTTATCGAAATTCACAGCTCTGTGTCTCAAAACGTAGTTGAGTCTCAGTCATAATTTTTGGAGGGATATTCTTATTAGTATAAAGAACATTTTATAAAATATTCACTTGTTTTCATTCAGTCCAATTTTAGATATTAACCTATAAAAATTGGCATTACTGTGCTCTCATCTATTTTTGAAAAGCTGTAGAAAATAAGGAGTTCATTCTCAAGACTTAAACTTATGCTGCTGGTAGTATTACGAGTGCTCAACACATAAATAAAATTTTACTTGTGAATCTCTTCTTCTTCCTAAAAGTTATAGTCATGAAAATTAAATTTTAACATTTTTTCTGATTTTTTATAGAAAGGGTTTCACTGACTTTCTTGCATGATACAGAAATTAAAATAGTATCTTTTTGAAGGTTGTTTCATGCTAAACTCATTGGTTTTAAAATTATTCTAATATCTTTAAAAGATACTGTGCAAATAAATTTTCCATAAACCCTGTTTTTCCATTGAATTTATTGAACCGTCATTTTAGCAATGGCTTCCAAATAAAAAGTGTGGCTTACAAATTTTTTTCAAATGGATTTTTGTGAATGTCTACCCGTAGGGATTCCATGATAAAAGAATCAGGAAAATTATTAATGTTTCGTAACAAATTATATTTATATTGGGTGATTTGTAATTGATTGACCCTGATAAGATTATGATCTGTGTGGCTTTTGTAATAATTACAATTATTGTAAGGTCTTATTTTACTGGATCTATTCCAGTGGTCTGTCGTAAGAGCTGTAAATGAATACTGAGACATTAGAGTTGTGGTGAAAGACTATTTTAATTTTTCAAATTTAATTTAAGAAACATTGAGTAACAAATTATTTCTTTTACTGAAATTTAAAAATCTATACAATGTATCAGTGAAATTATTTTTTTCACTGTATTTGCAGTCCATTGTAAGTTCTTAGCTTACTTAGCTTATTCTCCTTAAGAAAACTATATGTTATTTTAAATAGTGAAAATAGAAATAACACAATATTTTGTTGTTCTATTTGTATGCTGTCGATCTCATTATCTGTTTGTCAGTTTTATCTGTAGCCTTATCAGTAGCTTATCTAATGTTATATGTTTGGTGGTGCATCAACAAATGTCACAAATGTGCCTTGCAGATAACCATGATAACTACTGCAAATCAACTCAAATATAATCAACTGGTTTTGGGAGTTTCAAAAATTGTTTATGCGTCTTTGTAGTATAATCATTTTAAGACAGTCACGAAATGAAATTATTGATTAATAAAATTAAACATTATGTTTTAAGAGTGAAAATGTGTGTGTTTGTTGTAGTGTTTTATAAGTCAAGAAATTAAGGATTATTCTGTAATATTACTGTATCAACTTAAATTTTGTTACTATTGAAAATTATTCTGAAATTGAATGTTATTAACCCTCCATCAGGCGCTTAAAATTAGAAACACCATCAGGCGCTCACGGATGTTTCCTCCAGGTTAGCGAATAATGGATATCATACTCGTTTAAAACTGTTTTTATTTGTTTAAATATTCATACTCATTTAATTACAATGTAATATATTCATTTTTAGAGATTAAATAAAAATTACTCTCTTATGTAATGAATTTTCAATAAGAAACGAATATCATTCCTAGGGCATTTGTTAAAAACACCTGAAAATAGAATTAGCAGGAAAATAGTAGAAAAACTGTGGTATAGTAAAAGTGACATTAAATGGATCACAGAATTAAAAGAAGATATGAGAGAGTTACAAATTACAGTAGAGGATTTAAAACACAAGACAAACACATTGAAGATATTGAATGACAAACACTCTACACTACAACTGAAAAGAAACAAACAACGAATAGGAAGAGTGGTTCCGGAGGAGGAAAGGAAATTACGCTCGGAAAGGATGAAGAAATATTGGGTGGATAAAAGAAGAAAGACTAGAAAATATAAAGTGACTAAAGTGGTCCAATGTAGGCCATAAAATTATAAAAAAAATGAATTTTCAAAATAAGAAATTCAAAATCTTAAAAAATGTTATTGTATAATAACAACATTATGTATGTTAAGGAATAATGCAATTAATTGTAAAAATGTTTAACCTACTGTAATAATACGTGGAAATTAAGTTAGTTTTTAAATTCTTACAAAAACAATTTACTTCAATTCTTGAGATATTATACAATTGTAATGTCAATTATACTCTAAAATCAAAATTTATTCTTTATTAAAAATTTTTTTAAACACTACACAAAGTTTCAAAACATTTTCTCTCTGGTTCTTATAACGACAATGTTCACTCCATAAACAGTACTGAAATGTTCCCTATCACACGGGTACTGTACTGACAAGTCTCTCGTCTTCATTCTCCATTTCACAAAATTGAAATAAAATATATTGTACAACTTAAAAAGAAACCATCACAGGTCACATATTTAGGCGCACACGGATTATTACTCCATAAAAACTAAACACAATAAGGTGCTTACGGAGATTTCGTCCAAGCACTACAAACACAACATCGGGCGCTCACGGAGGAATCGTCCAGTCACGCACAGAAGTAGACCTCATATTGACAGATTTTGACAAAGATAAGCGGGAAGCTATTGTTTCGCTTCCCCGAAAGATGCTCATGAAGTACACTGCGGGAAACGACTGCCAACATCAGAAAAGTAGTACTATTATTAATAATAAAAATACACAGAGGAAAACTCCGTTTAGCGCCCGATGTAGGGTTAATAACATTTTAGGTGATTATTATAGGTGTTAGAAAGGCAAAATGAACCAAAAGTAGTAATTAAAAAAAAATCAATTAAGCAAACAAAGTAATCTTTTGCCCTTATCTACTGTTTGTATTAAACAACATAAACCTAGGTATTTATCATAGGTCCTGGATAAGTGTAAATTTAACCTTTTTTTGTTTAGTTAAACATAAATTCAAATAATCTTTACATGGTCTGAACGTAATTTTAAATACTACCTCGAGATATAAATTAAGGATCCCTGACATAAAACCAATAATTCTCATGATCTAACTAAGTATTAACTGAGTATAGAAAAGAATGACTACAATTCAATGAATGCCATACTGTTGAGTCATAACATTCAGAGATTTGATCCACAAGGATAATCTCTATAACCTCCATAGACTGTGTCTGCAGCACACATCAGTTACGACATATATCAATATTAAAATACTTAACATTTAAATATTAATAAACACACAATATTATTTGAAATAGCTGTATAATATAAGGGCAATGAATTGTAATTAATTATTGACTTATTAATTGCATGACAGGAATCAAAGTTCCGAGAGACTGGAGTGATTACACCGGAGGAGTTTGTTGCGGCAGGAGACCACCTGGTCCACCACTGTCCGACATGGCAGTGGGCAGGCGGAGATGAGGCTCGCACTAAGTCCTATCTGCCACCCAACAAGCAGTTTCTGGTCACCCGCAATGTGCCGTGTCCTCGGCGATGCAAACAGGTATGTTGTGATACTTAATGTCTTTATTGAAGACTAATTTAACCCTCCAACTAGCCATATAGTAATTCCTGAACTGGCAAGGCCATTTTGGTCGATTGGCAAGAGGTTTTCTAAACGGTTATAAAATGTACATGCTTCATGCTAAGATACATTTATACATTAGACTTTGCATATTGAACTGGGAGAAGTATCAGCACTCACAGAAAAAAAACTATCTTGCAAAAACTAGTGGTTGCTGAGAAATTCTAGCTCAAGATCACATATATCAAGTTCCCTGCTTCTGTATTAAACTATTTTGGAAAAGAGCAGAATAGCCAAAAGATGCAGATTTTATCATCTAATAAAAAAATGTGAAACACTGTGTAAAATAATATAAGATGTACATATTACATACTGACGTATTATACGTAGATACAAACACAAAAAAGTTGCAAATAAACCAAAAAAAACCTGGTTTTTGATAAGTCAATTATAAATATTGTTTTGTATTCAAACACAACAAATGTTATATTGTACTAATCCCAAATTTATGTCATACTAGGTAAATGGATATTTGTTATAGCTAAAAAAATTGACCTTAAGTAATAAATATATACAAGTTTTGTAAAATTTTGTTTTATTCGTGATAAGTACAAGGTTTTTGCTAATTCAATATTTTTTCAATATTGTAGAATATAAGCTTTTTATTGATATGCAGGGTGAACAAAAACACCTCTCTGTACCCTTTTGAACCCTCTGTAATCTGTAAGAGATATTTTTGGAGTTTGGGGGTTATTTTGGTAAATTTTTAAATTTAAAGGTGGGGTGTGTGGTACCTTATTTTAAAGGCATCTTGACACATAAAAAAAGTGTTCAATTTATCTTGCTGTAAATGTACAGCTTTAACAGGATTTTCTATTGTTACATTATTGAACAAATTATGAAACTCCAAAAGTAACCTAAAATAGTTGAGGACCTACCCTTCCAATGAAAGTTCAGTTCCCAAAATATTTCGACACTTAAAAATTATTTACATTTTTAAAATTAAAAAATATTCATAACAAATAAATATTAAATACAACCATATGGTTTGCATTGCACCAAATGAAAGGTACCGGTAGTAAAAAACAAAAAAATTATTGTACTTAAACTTTGGCTTTATCTCAAGCAGTTTCAGTTCTGTAGGCAAAAATAACAATTTCAAATGATTTAAAGCGTTTTATTATTACAATAGGTTGTAATAAGATAGTTGAACACACTTCTAATACTTTGAAAAGACCTTCATTTAAGCCCACCAACACCTTATAGATGCTCAAACTGTTTCCCATTGTTGCCAATGCAAAGCTCCACTTGCACTGACTGTGTCTAATCTAGTAGAGAAATTAATGTTCACTATTAATACACTGCCAAGTATAGAATTAAGCACTTTTTTTGTTTTGCCCAGGGTTAGTTGTATTATATCCATAGACATGTTGTTTTACAGATGGAATACTGTAACGAACAGGAGATTTTATTAGAGACAGAAGATGCTGATGGGATGGGTCGACACTCACAACATTGATCCTAATGCAGGGCTGAATGAGAAAATATTGGAAATGACTCGACAAGGATGTATTATATCCATAGATATGTTGTTTTACAGATGGAATACTGTGACGAACAACAGGAGAGGTTGATAGAGATAGGAAATGTTCACAGGTCAAACCTCCTATATCTGCTGAAGATTTTAATAATTTTTTTTTGTAAATGTCTCTAATGTTGTAAAATAGTAATAGTATGAATGTTAATTTAAATGCAGCTAGTGCCATTGATATTCTGAATTCCTCGGGTATAAATAATTCTACTATAGGCCTTACAGTATTTTAAGTGGTATGAGGTTAGTCCTGCTGATGTATACTATATTGTTAATAGGCTAAGTAACTCTAAGTCTGAATATGTCTATGGTTTGTCTAATTATGTTTTAAAGAATATTATTGTTGTGATTATGTGCCCCTTAACTTATCTTATAAACTGGATGCTCAATGTTGGTATTTATCCTCAATGTTTAAAATTAACTGTAACTGTACCTGTATATAAAAAAAGGTGATAAATCAAATGTCAACAATTACCGCCCTATTGCGCTTGTACCTGTAATATCTAATATAGCTGAAAGTATAATTAAATCTCAGATTGATTATTATTTTTGAAAAAAATCATCTACTTGTACCAGCGCAGTTTGGCTTCCGACAAGGTCTTTCTACGACTAAGGCAGTTGGAAGTGTTGTTTCTTATGTCATTAATGGGTTTGAGAATAAAGAGGAAGTCAGTGCTCTGCTTCTAGATCTAAGTAAAAGCTTTTGACACTGTGTCTCATAAAGTTTTAATTGAAAAGCTGGAATATTATGGAATAAGAGGTAATGAATTGTCTCTACTTATTTCTTATCTCTCTCTAGCAGATTCCAATATGTAAAATTGAATGACAGTCAATCTAGTTCTAAGCAGGTAACAAGCGGGGTTCCCCAGGGCTCTGTACTGGGTCCCTTCTTGTTTATGGTATTTATTAATGACCTTCCCAATTTCATACCGAATAAGTGTGTCTTGTGTGCAGACGGCACTACGTTGTTTGTGCTCTGACAGATCTCATGAAACTAGTGTAGTTATGACCAATTATATGAAAGAAAGATCTTACCTTTGGTTCTCTGCAAATAGCCTATGTGTCAATGAAGACAAGTCTGAACATATTATTTTTAGCCTATGTACTGTTATCGCCAAACAAGTCAGTCAAGCTACTTGGTATTACCCTTGACTCTAAACTTTCGTGGGGAACTCATATAACCTCTCTATGTACTCGATTGTCCAGAGTTATTTTTCTCTTAAAAAAACTTAAACTATGTACTAGCTCTAGTTTAGTTATTAAGGCCCTACCATGCTCTTTTTCATACCCACCTTCAGTATGGTACCCTTCTCTGGGAGAATTCTAGTTATGCTGCTGATGTCTTTCTGTGCCAAAAGAAAGCTTTACGCATTATTTTTAATAAAAAAGCCTACTGATTCATGTAAGCCTGTCTTTGTAGAAAGTCGTATTCTTACACTTCCTTGTATCTTTGTTCTACAAAGCCTTATGTATGTAAAAGAGAATCTTGATGTATTTAATGTGAGAATTCATGATTATAATACGAGAAATAGAGAATCTAATTGATTTTAAAACATGTTAGGCTAAGTAAAACCCAGCGTACATATCTTTTTACTGGCGTAAAGCTGTTCAATAAATTACCATTGATTGTTAGAGACATTTCCTGTAAACATTTTAAAACAGTTAATGTTAAAATGGCTAAAAAAAGGCTTTTTTACTCTTCTGTTGACGAAATGTTACGTTGTAGTATGGACAATTTATGTTTTTAGACTTCTGACCTGTACTTTACCGTATGCAATCTAGTATGTAAGCATAAGCCCAGGAATTATGTGCTTTGTAGTCTGTAGGTTTATTGTATTTCTACAGACAAAGGTACACCTTTTACACTGTCAATACATTGTATATGTGGGATGACAATAAACATCTTGATTCTTGATTCTAGACAGAAGATGCTGATGGCGGATGGGTCGACACTCACAGCATGGATCCTAATGCAGGGCTGGATGAGAAAGTATTGGAAATGACTCGACAAGGATGTATTATATCCATAGATATGTTGTTTTACAGATGGAATACTGTGATGAACAGGAGAGGTTGATAGAGACAGAAGATGCTGATGGCGGATGGGTCGACACTCACAGCATGGATCCTAATGCAGGGCTGGATGAGAAAGTATTGGAAATGACCCTGGACGAGGATATCAATGTAAATAATTACATTATGTGTAATATATTATTGCCAATTAAAAAAATATGTGAGATCTAGATTGTTACTAAATCCTGTTGGCTATGCATTAGTGAAGGATATCACTCAAGGGTTTTGAAAAATTTCATCTGTCTGTCCGCACAATATCTTGAGAATGAACTGACTTGACATTTTTTATGAAGCTTTATTTTCTTATTTAGACAACATATAATATAATTGTATTGTTTTCAACTGAACTTTTTAAACAAAGTTTCCTTAAAATATTCAACTGAAATTAATTATTAATACTGATTTAAAAATAAAATTACGTTTTGAATATATTTTATGTTTTTAAAATTTAAAAAGCTGCATCAGTATTTTAATTATAGCAAAACAATTTTAGGCTTATATTATATTATAAAAGTCTTCATGTTATAAAAAAACAATAGTGTCAGTTTAAGGTGGTTGTATTAAAAATGTTTCATGTTTTATGCGTAAAAGTATTTTTTCCTGTGTTTTTAAGTGATTATTAAAGCCTGGTTTTTTGGTCATGTGCGACAAACAATGTGTCAAACCTAACGCAACTAATACAGAGATAATAATTGTTAGAAGCAATGTTTGATGACTTGGAAAATTAAAATAGGGCAGATGCTATGAAGCTTTTTATGTTGTTTGGCCATGTTTATAGATAAAAGAATTCACGATATGAAGAAATTTATATTTAATTGCATTACTTCCCTTTTTAACCATTGCCTAATTTTCATTAATTTTTCAGCTAAATTTTCTTTCAATTTTAGTGTCAAAATGGCAAAGATTCTTTTACAGATAACTTTAGCCCGTCGTCAACAGATGTTAACATAAGAGTTTTGGTAGGATAGGAAGAGCAGGTATACATTTCATGCCCACTGGGTATTTTGTCAACTCCAAAGAGATTCGGTTTAAGGTGTCCAGTGCTGCCAAATTGCAGAAACAAAGTGTAAAATAGACTCAGTGAAAGCAATAATGGTTTGCATGTTTTATAGGATTCTCCAGTGAGGAAAGTGTGTGAAGTCCAGGACAATGATGACGAAGATGATGATGACGATGATGAAGCAGTTGACATGGAAGAGTTTGAGGAGAGTGGGATGCTGGACATGCAAGATGAGGTGAGGTCATGTCAAGGTTAAGGGTGGGACAGTTCGGTATATAATCTCTCATAATATACAGTAAAACTGTAATTATCGTAAGTAATAAGCGCTTAACATGTTTTGGATAACCAAAATTTCTGATAATACGAGGTTATGTTAACACGAAGAACTTCCAGAAAATGTAGGCAGGTATATTAAAATTATAATATTATTGTATTATATGTAAGGAACAAGAACAGGAATGGAATGTTCTGGAATCTCATTTTATAATCTACCATTTGTATTATTTAAAAGGAGAAAGTAGAGCATATGACTTGTAGTTTAAAAAATATATTTGTCCAAATCTTTGTGAATCCCTCTGAAGCAGCATGGCATCTTAAGCTTGTTTTCTCCAAAGTGTCAAAGTTAAAGTAGAGTTCAGATTTGGTTAAAGTATTTGGTTTATTTGTTGGTTACACCGAACCAACCTTGTGTATCAGCAAAATCGATACTGAAACTTAGTGCACTGCAAACCTCTGACCTGCAATGCTTGGACTGCAGTCTGCCCCACGGTATCGCTATGTGTTGGTAATTGTTCTCTTTATTTTTCCACACTGTATACATGTATTTTCCAAACATCACAGAAAGCAAGGTTATTAGGTATAATAATGTCATGTCGACACATTGAAAAACACAGAGATAAAAAACAAAGGAGCTTCAAATAGGTGGTAGCGATGAATCATCATCGAATTTCTCGCCTATCGCTAGCAATGAAATTTTCTCTAGACCCCTACAGCTTTCCTCATGGCATTTCCTGGAAATACAGATGGTGACGATAAACCTTCACCTTTCCATTTGGCGTAAGGGTTAAATACAGTATTACAGTTGTTTATTTTATTTGAGAATGAATTAGAAAATCGGAAACTTTCGACCGGGAAACTGGGGAAAAACCAGGAATTTGAAAAGAGGTTTTGAGTGGCCGCACTTTTAACCTTTTAGAAATAACAAAGTCAAAATGTCTCTGGTGACCCTTGATATTGAGTATTTCAATTTCTGATTCATTGAATTTTGTTTCAAAGGACAGATAAAATGGTAATATAAGTGTTTGTAACTCTTGCATGTTTATTTAATCTAGTAACATGGCTAAGGATCTAAACAAATCTAAGATTTAATTTCAAGTAATTGATTTTTATACATTGTTTTTACTTTGATGAACTATATGAAATACAGAAACCATTTCAATTGTTTTTATTTATAAACCCATAACAAGAAATAACTTTTCAGGCCACACTTGACGTTAAGAAAGATAAGGCAAAAAATGGTAGCTGTGAAGATGGTGAGATTGTTAGAACCAGGACATATGACCTTCACATAACCTATGACAAATTCTACCAGACTCCAAGGCTGTGGATTTTTGGGTATGATGAGGTAAGTCTGAAACTGAGTTTCTAGAATCTCCTAATATGTTTACAATAGCTGTGATATATCTGTATCATCAATGATTGGTTCATGTGTTAACAGTATCGCAGGCCACTGACAGTGGAGCAGATGTACGAGGATGTTAGCCAGGACTATGCAAAGAAGACAGTAACGATGGAATCACACCCTCATTTGCCTGGACCTCCTATGGCTTCGGTACACCCTTGCAGGTGAACTGCTATATCTTTGATTTTGAGAAATGTTGATAGGATACTAATGTAGTGGCTCAATAATATTTAAATATTGCGTACAGTAATACTTTTTAACATTGTAGCTTGGATATTGAGTGTATAACCCTTTGTACACTGAAACAGGAATGCTACAGGTCAGGGAAATCAGGGAAAAGTCAGGGGAAAAAAACAGGACTGGAAATCAGGGAAAAGTTAGGGAATCCGGTCTCAAGTCAGGGAAAAGTCAGGGAATTTCGACGTTCATCAGGGAAAAATAAAATCCCTTCTAAATATAATGTACCTTCTTTAGCTCTGTAATTTCTATGTGCTACTAATTACTTATGGTGCAGTGTTCTAAAGTATTTTACTTCTGTGTTGTAAAAGATCATTAAGTCAATCTTTTTGTATGTATTGAAACTGTGTTCACTTTATTTTTTGCTTTTTTATATTTGCCACCCTGTTAGCCTCAACATCGCTTTTTTCCACCCATTAATTGCCAAAAACCCTGGGGATTGCGTCGAAAAAAGTCAGGGAAAAATGAAAAATTTGGTCTGGAAATCAGGGAAAAGTCAGGGAATTTCATTATTGGACTCCTGTAGCAACCCTGTGAAAGCAAGTTGTATCAAATTGCTCTAATGCTAAAAAAAAAATAATAATTTTTAATTTTTTCGAAGTTATATATTTTTTTATGTTTATTGGTCTTGCAACTGATGAAAACATATGATAGTTTTTGTATTGCTTTTATTTTATTTACATATGAGTACATATACAGTTAAATATACACGGCAGTATATAAAGTACAATAAACGTTCCTGAAAGTAGCAAAAGTTATCACAACAGTAATATATATTATTTATACAAAATTAGTAGATAATGAAGGGAACAAATCCATGACAAATATGGAATATATAAAGAACACAAAAAAAGGCACACTAGTATTGGACTTGTGTGTGGTAAATCTCAAAACACTCATCTGGATGGAGGGCAGGCTTGGCCTCACATGTTTTACATAGATATATAGTTTATCACATTATCGATATGAATAACCTCGCACAATAGGTAGCTAAAGCAGTATAGCAGGTTATAAACAATAAACAATACACAGCGGCCGCCGGCAGCTGACTGTCATGCGCGAGTATTTCCGCTTAGAGCGTACAGCTTGCTCACTGGCGATGGTGCGGACTGACAAAGCAAACCAAAGTTTCCGTTGTGATTGGTCCCAGCTGTTTTGATGAGTCACGCTTCACATTGCGTCATATTAAAACACCAAATATTTACTCTCAAGCATTCTGGCGGCAATTTGTTGAACTAACATAAATATATATTGCGTTGTCAGGGGATTCCGCGATCTATTCCGCTTAGAACGTTTCGAGTTAGATTTACTCAGCGGAATATTCCGCTTACAGCGTACGAAGGGTTAGGTCAACATATGTTGGTTAGCCAAAAACACGCATACCTAGACAAAGCTCTTTTTTATAAGTCATAAGATTTAAATTGATATGTGTGGCTCAATGCCCCATCTCAGATTGACTGTTCTACATTAACATCTTCACTGTTACACAAGTTATGTACCCAGGGTCGTTCGCAGTTTTGGCGGACCCCAGAAAAGATATTTGGCTCGGCCCCGGCATGTCCTGCCACCCTCCTCTCAACAAGTGTGGCGGGACTGCACTGGGTCCCTTGAGGGTTCAGACCTGGTAAAATTGTCAGAAAAAACCGGTCTGAGTACAGGCCTGTATGTACCAACAATAGAACAGCCAGAATAGTAGTAAGTTGCTTGCACCTATGTGTTAAACTGCGATACATCTCTAGCTACAAAATACATTTTTAAAACCTTCACTGTGACTCAGGTCTTGTACCAACATTAGGACAGCTGTAGTAAATGGTGTGCACTGTAGTCAGTGTGTTAAACCTGTGATACGTCTCTATCTGAAAATTTAGAAACATTCACTTTGGAACCTTTGCCATTTAAATAGGAATGATGAATTGGATGACCATATGATTGATAATCTTCTTCAAGTTTGTCCAGTCTGTCATCACCACTTTGTGTGTGACTGTTACAGATATGCTGAGGTGATGAAGATGATAATCGAGAAAGTGGGAGGGAGGAGGAGAGTTTGGTGTTCAAATGTACCTCATCATCTTCCTGAAGTTTGTCATGTGTCATCACCATTTTGTAACTGTTACAGACATGCTGAGGTGATGAAGAAGATAATCGAGACAGTACTGGAGGGAGGAGGAGAGTTGGGTGTCCACATGTACCTCATCATCTTCCTGAAGTTTGTCCATGTCTGTCATCACCATTTTGTAACTGTTACATACATGCTGAGGTGATGAAGAAGATAATCGAGACAGTACTGGTGGGAGGAGGAGAGTTGGGTGTCCACATGTACCTCATCATCTTCCTGAAGTTTGTCATGTGTCATCACTATTTTGTAACTGTTACAGACATGCTGAGGTGATGAAGAAGATAATCGAGACAGTACTGGAGGGAGGAGGAGAGTTGGGTGTCCACATGTACCTCATCATCTTCCTGAAGTTTGTCCAGTCTGTCATCACCATTTTGTAACTGTTACATACATGCTGAGGTGATGAAGAAGATAATCGAGACAGTACTGGAGGGAGGAGGAGAGTTGGGTGTCCACATGTACCTCATCATCTTCCTGAAGTTTGTCATGTGTCATCACCATTTTGTAACTGTTACAGACATGCTGAGGTGATGAAGAAGATAATCGAGACAGTACTGGAGGGAGGAGGAGAGTTGGGTGTCCACATGTACCTCATCATCTTCCTGAAGTTTGTCATGTGTCATCACCATTTTGTAACTGTTACAGACATGCTGAGGTGATGAAGAAGATAATCGAGACAGTACTGGAGGGAGGAGGAGAGTTGGGTGTCCACATGTACCTCATCATCTTCCTGAAGTTTGTCATGTGTCATCACCATTTTGTAACTGTTACAGACATGCTGAGGTGATGAAGAAGATAATCGAGACAGTACTGGAGGGAGGAGGAGAGTTGGGTGTCCACATGTACCTCATCATCTTCCTGAAGTTTGTCATGTGTCATCACCATTTTGTAACTGTTACAGACATGCTGAGGTGATGAAGAAGATAATCGAGACAGTACTGGAGGGAGGAGGAGAGTTGGGTGTCCACATGTACCTCATCATCTTCCTCAAGTTTGTCCAGTCTGTCATCCCTACAATCGACTATGATCACACCAAGAATTTCTCCATGTGATCTGTTTACATAATGGTTTACCATTTTTATATGAGTTGTGGTGTGTGCATTCCATTAGTATTGTAAGAATTAAATTAATGCTAATACTCGTCACGTTTTCATGCTTTATTGTTATCTCAAAGCATCAGTTGAGCAAACCAGATCTGTCCAAGTTCACACACAACACAGGTGGTCACTAGCCACTTTAATTTCTTGGTTATTTATTTTAGTAATGGCTTTTGAAATATATTTTACATTTAGCTTTTTAAAGAATTTATTAGTCTTGAATATTAATTTTTATGTTGATATGATATGTTTATACTGAATTGCCTTAAAGAATATAAGGTTTGAATAGATATATACAAAGAAACTAAGAAATGCTAAATATAAAATAATATAATAAACATTTTAAAGGGTACTAAAATTGTAATATCAAATAAAATATGTTGTTTTTATGAATAATTTTAGAGTTCCATATTATAGATTATCCATACGTATAATCTACCATGTATTTTGTAGTTTTAAAAGATGTAATAATCATGATATCTCAATAATTTAAAAAGTGGTATTATATACTTTTTGTTAATGCCATAGATAAGAAATGGTAATAAGGCATGAATATGAGGTAGAGTCAAAAAGTTGTGTAAGTCAGTTTAAATGTATTTATTGAACAAAAGGAAACACTAAACTTATTTCTGTTAAAGGTACTCTACCCCCGCAATAACATTCTTGCCACAACGATCAAAACAGTTCAAAATATTTTGTGTAATGTCTTTCAATGCTTTTGTTGATTTTGCTTGAATGCTTAAATTGTTCTCCCTTCAGCAATGATTTCAGTCATGTGAACAGGAAGAAATTGGCCAGTACAAGGTCAGGCGAACAGGGTGGATGGTTTGAACAGATCAGTTAACTCAGCAGCTGTTGTCATCTATTGGTTCTCTGTAGTGGTCTTGATGATTTTACACACAGTGACTTGTGAAGCAAAACACAAAATCAGTGTTTGCTCGCACTTCAATATTCATCATTAAAAAATGTTTAATGTAAAGAGGCTGATATACAAAAAGCTTTTGGATGAACGATGGTGATTGAGCAATGCCCACACTACCGATATCCTCTCCAGAAGTACCAACTGCAGCACAGCAAAATTCTAACTGGAGACTGAGCTGCTTGTGTCTGGACATTGATTCTGGAAACTTTTTGAGTCTACCTCATATGTAATATTAACTTCTTACCTTTCAGTCTTTTTGTGATAATCAGTAAAAGTTGTATTTTGTATTACATTTTTTATTTTAAAAATCTGTTCTTAACAATTAAAGAAATATGCTTTCTTGAAAGAAAACTTTTTATTAACTAAATAAAACCTGTGCTGATTTTGACCAGAATATATAATACATTATTGTTTGTTTATGTTTTTATTAATTTTATAAAGATATTTATAAAGAATTAAATTAAATAAATAATGGAATCATTGTTATTGCTCAAGGCTATTGTATTAAGATTGCGAACGTATGTTTTTAAGTGAAGGTTTATTTAAACTGTAGTGACATTAAGAATTATTTAGTTGAAACAATATATATTTTTATCCTGGTTGGATGATATAAAATATTTTACTAGAGGTTGAACTAAATATTCTAATATGCTGACTAGAAGTGTTGCATCATTGATGTGCTGCTTATGGTGGTACAATTGTTTCTTTGTGCGGTACATTTAGAAAGTAAATGTTGCTTTTTGTAAAACATGTGAGTATTAAATTATATATATATATATATATATATATATATATATATATATATATATATATATATAAAATGTTATATAAAATGTTAAATTGCAAAAAACAATTAAATGATTTCACAGAATTTAGTTTGCTCTAACTAAATTCATTACAAAACTTCTTTTTTTCAAATGAATAAATTGTTCAAAAGTTACTTTTAATGACGGTAATTTGTAAAAAGTATCAATTGACTAGCAAATGTTGGTGTTGGGGAATCCACCACTTGGTGAGTTTGCTATCAGCATTAAGCGTTACAAGAGTTTTTATCACGTTTGACCTTTCAAATATTGTTTAGTGTTTTGGTTGGAATGGCAGAGGCTAGTAGAAATAGTGATAAAAGATTCATTATTGTTAGATTTACCTATTTTTGAATTAGACTTTACTCTTGATACTTTTTAGCAGGACAATTTTGAAGAATTATCTTTAATAACATTCAGACTAATTACACCCTGCTATGCAATATGTAGAAAATACATTTATCTATTACATTTTTACTGTAAATTATTATTATAAAAATTAGTAATAGTTTGCATAGTTATAAAAATTATTAATAACTTTGTATCATTATGAAAACAAATCTGGCACTATACGGGTTAAGGACAAAATCTTGAATTTAAATTCAGTAATGTCCTTAAAACAAAAGGAGCTAGTGAATATAATACTGAAAATGCTCATGGTTTACTTTCTGAAACATGCCTTATAGTTAATAAAACTTCTTCCTAAATTATAAACATAAGTAATTTTTGTAAAGCCTATGTATCTACTGTTCCATGTTAGTTTTCCGTGTTTGAAGCTGTGAATTTTGTTTCCGTCAGCCTCAAGCTAAGCACAACTTCCAGCTGAGGCTTATATCTAGCAACTATGTTAATTATCTGCCAGTTGTGTAGTCCTTATGTTGTGATCAACGATGTGCCACTGTTTGAATAAATATATTTATTAAAAATTGAGTAACTGTGTACTTTTTTAATGTTATTAATGATTATAGTAAGAAGTTTATTGTTTTATAATTTATATCTGCTGTATTGTTTTGCTATATTTATTAATACACTCATACCATTTTGGAAGTGTTATAGAATTGTTACAACAAAATAAGAATGTTTAATTATTAAAGGTAAATTAGTATGGGAGAATAGGACATGCCAGATAGTTGTGGTATCTGATGGTGCCGAATTGAAGTACGCATACTGTAATGAAGTCGTTTAAAATCATTGCTAATTGATTGGAAGGAAGGCAGATTAACTGAAGATGCAGTATTAGTTAAGAGATTACTTTATATACAGCATTGACTGTATGATGAATCTAATAGCAGTTATGATATATTTGTACCATTTTCAAAAATTTAGAAACTCTTGTCTTTGAATATTTCATGACAAAAATTGTTATTAAAACATAAAATGGCTTTTAAAACCTTGGATATATTTACTTTTGTTTTAAATTTGATATTGACAATTATAGATGGCTTAAAGAATAATAGGATTTAGGACATTTGTCATCGTTATATGTCACAAAATGTATAATACAACATTTTGAGGATTGGAATCCATCCTCTTTTCGGGGTGAGAAGGCAATTAGTACGTGTGTGTGTGTGTGTGTGTATATATATATATATATATATATATAAGTATTTTTATACATATAAATATGTACTTAAAAGTTACAATAGGCATACCCGAAAACTGCTTGAAGTCAGGACATAAGAAAATAAACCCAGGGTTGTCACTCGCTGCATAGGATGGTGACTGTGGAGCAGCTCTGTGCGCGGCAAGTAAACTCGTTAGTACCAGTTGACAGCACTGTTGAAACTCAGCACTTAAAGGGTTTAGATATATAAAAAAAGTGATGAGTATATAAGTTGCCTGAAATTTTCAAAATAATTAATGAAATCCATTGGATAATCCAAGTATTTATTCATTGTTTTGAAAATAAAATCATAATTTTATTAAACTTTAAATAATTTTTACTAACAAACCATAGAATTATGATTTTCATAGGGCGGTATCAGAGCAGGAGCTGGAGCCGGTTTTGAGCTGTATTCTTCATCATCCAAAAACTTTGTGTTGCAGATTTTCGATGGTAAAAAAAGTGATTTCAGTCCAAATTTTCTTGTTTTTTCCTGAAATTAATATTTATTTATGTGCCTCATTGAATAGAATAAGAAGAAAATAAATCTATATATTTATGTGAAAGATAAATTAAAAATACAAGACATTAATTTTTTCTAAATTTATTCTCTTAGTAAAATAATTTTGAAATGGGACTTAATACACAAAACATTTTTCAAATACTACAAAAATTACTACCTGTCTCTCTCTAGTTGGAAAAACGACCAGTGGATATAAAATATTCCATTTATGTGTATTTATATTATGCCTCTATCAAAGACTCTTGGAGGAATTTGGAAAAATGTATAATTAATAGTTAGTACACATCACTTTTCTAATATTATTTGAAATTGTCAATAGGCTCTTCTTTTTTAATGAGGTTTCCTTATTCCTGTTGATGCGAAGTGATTCCCAAGTATTTTAAGTAAATTGTTTTGTCACTTTTATTCATTTTAGATTTTTATTTTATATTGTGTCCTAATTCAATGCAGTGCTTGGCTACAGTATATTTTAAAACTTATTCCACATCCTGTGTGTTATAAATGCTCTTTAAATCTTGTTTTTTATTGTTCTTATTGTTTGTCCAATACCTCTCATTGTGTTAGATTATATTTCATACCTCATGTTTCAAACCATATTGTCGTCTGTGAGGGAGAGGATTCCGGTAGTCATAATTGTAAGTTGTCGTGAACTCTTCTTCCTGGAAATGCGGCTCTCTACGTATTACATCCGTTTTTCTAAAAACAAAATACACTTTCTGACATAAAAGTAATATTTATCCATAAATACTAATATTAAAATTTGATTTATCTATTATAAAGAAGTTATAAACCAAAAGTAATTCTATAATGACACATTCTGTTAAATATAATTTGTGCCATATGTAAGATTGTTAAAAAATACTAGATCGAAAAATCTATAAGAAATGTTTACACAGTCTTAAAAAACATATGGTATCATTTTAATATTATACAATAAAATGCTGATAATTCGAGGTAGTGATACTCAATGGAGCTTAAAACTGTAAAAAACTAAAACCACACAAATAATTGCAAAATAAATGTACAGAGTTTGGTTAAGGAGATATTATTATTATTTTGTATATTTATGTATATAGGATATATTGATATTGTTGTTTTGTAATTATTGGAACAATGTCAATATAGTTTTTCCAAAAGCACCTTAACTCTTTCCACTTGAATTTTCCGGACCTTGCTGTTCTCTGATATTTGAATTTATTTTGTAGTGAAAATGTATAACTTTAAGTATTATATTGTTCTGAAATTATATGAACGTTTATTTATGTTTTGCTTATAAATTCTGTTTAGGCATTACACTGAACATTGATTAATAGGCAAAAAGTTATATATTTGTTATTGAACTTAAATAAAAACAGTGCAAAATAACATTTACAAAAAAATTGAATTGATTTTGAAAGTTATGCGTTAATATAAGCTTTTTTCTCATATTTTTTTGTTACATAGCACAAGTATTGCCAGGTGTAAATAAACTTTACTTCAGGTTTTACGTATGTTTCTAACACAACAAATAGTTAAACAATATATACTTTTGTCATTTTTGTAACATTTTTTGGGCTTACATTATTTAAAAACTTCTTAAGAGCTCATAAACCTATTCAAGATTGCCAAATTTTAATAATAGAGTGTGGAAAGCAATTTCAAGGGATACTGTATTGATTATCCCAAGATTCGATAACAGTTTTTTACTAAAAACTACTCCAAACAAAGCTCACCATTTCCTATTTAAAAGTAACATGGAGTAGTAATAATTGGTTGAGTGTTAGAGAAGCCAATCAGTTGAAGGAATGAAGAAATTTTATTTTTGTCTGTCTGTCTCTCCGACGATATCTCAAAAATGAACTTACTTTCAGACTTAAAATTTACTATGAAGCTTCATTTCTATATTGGTAATGCTGAGTTTGATTACGGTGCATAAAACTTCATGGGAATAGCGAAAACTTTTACATTGATCTTATGGGTAACCACGATTGTAACGAAGAAGTAAAATAGTAAAAAAATTGTAAATAAACCAAGTACAATTATATGAGATTATGACGTGTGACATTTTTATTCATAGAGTGAAAATAAAAATAGAAAATCAATGTTAAAATCATTTGTATGCTGTGCAATGAACAATTCTATTAAGACTGATTGTGTTTCTATCTGTCCGCAAGACATCTCGAGAACAAACACCATTTACAATCTTGAAGATTGTAAATTAAAGATATTCTAATTCTTGTGAAATGAGCTACAGATTTGTAATTTTGCTTACAACTTCATTGAGTTTCATGGGAGACATGATATGGCGAACTAATACCTTTTTAAAGTTGTAACCAGTAGTAGCAATTTCAAATGAACTTAAAATTATTGAAATGGAATAAAATGCTAACAAAATCACCAGCAAAAACACTGCATTGAATTTACAATTCACAACAAACAACAAACTACGTCAGTGTTGTCAGCTGATCATAGTGATGTAACAAAATTTTCATGCAACTTCATAGCCAGAAATAAATATAATTATATATCCTTTACCTGTTTTTTTAATACCAAAGTTGAAACAGCACTGGAAAACCTTGTTAACTAAATTGACAAGTTGGAGTAACACCTGTATACTATAATAAACCTGTATTGTTGTGAAATAGCCGATGATGCACAATATCACCTGAGTGGAAAGGCCTAAAATATTCATAACTAAACTTTTACTATAGTGATTTTATTGTGAAGGAAACAGTATTTTTCCGGACATTTGCCATCGTTCAGTGAAACAATAAATCAGTAACACTACGTTTCGAGATCTGCAATCTGATCTCTCTTCTTCAGGTAAAGAACTAACCTAATACATAATATTACAAACTAGGTTAAAATAAACAAATCTTACCAAAGCGTTGTGGCACGCCTAAGTCAGGAATCACAACCTACATGTTGTTTGTCAACTTCACTAACTCTATAAACATGCACTTAATAAAAAAAACCATACAAAACACTAATCATTAAAACTGAAGTACGGAATACAGGTCACAATGCGTCTTCATTCGTCTACTAACCACCTACGACTAACCAAAGGGACTAGCCAATGGTAATCGTGACAGCAGACTAAAACAAGATGGCGGAAATAAAAAGGAAGGGGGACAGGAATGGGCCCTTTCGTTATTATTGGTTCATGCGAGATGAACTTCTTAAAACCATATTGTGACTCCGCATTGGTTTATTACAAATATCTGATCCGTTTGATACTTTTGGTTTTCTCTTTAGTTCATTTTTTAGAATTGGCAACCAAAGCGGCCTAATCTCGACTGATGATTGACTGATTGGTTGGTCTGCCAATTTAATGTATGTTGCCTCAATTAATTTCCTTTTGAAGAAATGTGGTTCCCGATGTATTATGTTGGCTTCATCCCAATTCATATGATTGTCTTCGAACCAACAATGGTGTGCAATTTTTGACTTTTCTGTGAGACCCTTTCTCGTGTTTTCTTTATGCTCTTTTATCCTTACGTTTACCGGGAAACCACATAATAACGAAAGGGCCCGCTTCCTTTTTATTTCCGCCATCTTGTTTTAGTCTGCCGTCACGATTACCATTGGCTAGTCCCTTTGGTTAGTCGTAGATGGTTAGTAGACGAATGAAGACGCATTGTGACCTGTGTTCCGTACTTCAGTTTTAATGGTTAGTGTTTTGTATAGTTTTTTTTATTAAGTGCATGTTTATAGAGTTAGTGAAGTTGACAAACAACATGTAGGTTGTGATTCCTGACTTAGGCGTGCCACAACGCTTTGGTAAGATTTGTTTATTTTAACCTAGTTTGTAATATTATGTATTAGGTTAGTTCTTTACCTGAAGAAGAGATCAGATTGCAGATCTCGAAACGTAGTGTTACTGATTTATTATTTCACTGAACGATGGCAAATGTCCGGAAAAATCCTGTTTCCTTCACAATCCTTCCATCGTCAAAAATAACCTTCAAACAAAGGATTTTATTGTGTTTTATTGATAAAAATTTGCTTCAAAAATAGACCTTCTCTTAGCACTAGAGTTGGATTTCATTTTTGAGGAACATACGGACAGACCACTACAGTCAGCACGCCACTATTCACATAAGATGTTTTGTTTCCTTCATCAGCTTTACACTGTCGCCATTATGGTTGATATTTAAATTGTCTAGGGTTTTGTATTTAGAAGAGATTATATACTCATCATCATCATCATCCGACGTTTCCGTTATCACGGGTCGTCGTACACAGCCTCCTCCACTTTTGTCTGTCACTCCAGGTCTCCTCTTCCTCCACCTGCATTTTCTGTAGTCCCCTTCTCTCTATGTCTTTCCACACTTGGTCCTCCCATCTTCCTCTCGGTCTTCCTCTTGGTCTTCTTCCTCTTTCCTCCTTCTCCAGTGCTATTCTAGGCATTCTATTATCTCCCATCCTCTTCACATGCCCCATCCACTGTATTCTTCTTCTTTCCATTGTCTCTTGCAGTGAAACTACCTTCAATCTTTCTCTGGTTATTTCGTTCCTTATTCTATCTCTTCTTGTAGTCTTCTCTATCCCTCTTAAAAATCTCATTTCTGCAGCTTGCAATCTGCTTAAATCATTTTTAGTCCACGTCCACGTCTCTGCTCCATATAATAAAATTGGTTGGAAATAAGATTTATACATCAATACTTTTGATTCTTTCCCAATGTTCCAACTCCACACAATCTTCTTCACCATATTGAAAAACTTTCCACTCTTCCATATTCTGTTTCCTATCTCTTCTCTTATTGTGCCCCTATCTGTTATGATACTTCCTAAATAACAGAAATTCTTCACCTTTTCAAGTCTTTTTCCTTCAACTAACACGTCTTTGTTATTTCCTTCCCTTCTCTCTACTTTCATTACTTTACATTTTTGTATGTTCATCTCTAAACCATATTTCTTCACCACTTTTGCCCATTTGTTCAACTCTCGTTCTAACTCTTCATCCCTATTTTCCCATATCTCAATTATTGAAGGGGGATATCCCAATTTTTAGGGGGATTTTCCCATATCTCAATTACAGAACAGATTATATACTAATCAGGAAAATTTATATGATACCACAATCACTCCAAACTCTATCATTAAATAGTGCAATCTCCTAAATTAAATTAAAAATTAAGAAAATGCTAAATATTTATCATTAAAATCCTCTAAATCCCGGTAAAAATTCCATTTAAATTGCTTATATAGAAATTTATGTGTAAAACTTGCTCTCTGGTGAAATCTTAAAACATGGATGTAGGAAGAGAATCGTAAGATTAGTATATATTTTGAAATTGTCATGTATTGATCATGTGAGAGCAATAAAGACCTCACATTAACTAGCTGTGTACTCTCAGTTTTGCACACAATTTCCTGCTGAATAACAGGCACACCATAGACATATAGTTTTTAAGTGGCATTCCCAGTACTACTGAGATAAGTCGAGCATTTAATAAATATATATGTTTTAACATTAATTTATCTAATTGCTAATCTAATCTAAGAGTCAGTGGTAATGGAAGCCGTCTAGATTTTACCCTCAACACCAATGTTAAACCTGAAAAACGTACGTCCTCATTTTTGTCATCCAAACACGTTTTAGTTTTTTTTGTAAAGTGAATTGTATAATAAAGTGTTCAAAGTTTTAGTGTTTTTCGAAAACCAATAATTTTTTTTAAGTTATAAAGTAGTTGTGTATTAATCTTATCATTAGCATTTTAATCAAATTGAGAAATGAGACATTTAAGTTTCCGTAGAAGAATTCTTAAATTCATTGTTTAACTGTCCTAATGTTTCCACCATAAGTTTCTATTCTTTAAGAAACAGGTACAAATATCCTGCTAAAACCACCAAACTTTTGGTAGAAACAATTTTAGTGAAAACACTCACGACAATAAGCGATCAGTTGCCATGGTAACCAGGGGCTTGTGCACAGACAAGTCCAGACGTGCAGAGCAGATCTGACGCAGCATGGCTTGTGTTGTGGACTCCATTGGGACATCTTGAGTGCCGTAGCGCTTGTAAGAGGATAGGAAGTAATTACCTCCCGGCGGATGATAGGGATCATTGTCCTTTGGTTCTGCTTCCAGAGGTAAAAACCTGTTTGAGGTAGAAAATACAGGTGGCTTATCTTGAGGTTAGAATTTCTAATTGTTATGCTTACCTAATAAAATCTTTACGGCAAAGAGTCCCAGCAACTATTGAAGATATATTCAACAATATATATTAATTAAATATTGAAGATCAGTATCAGATACTTGAAACTTAGTATTAAATATGCAATAAATAAGAATAAGTAAGAAAAAAAATTATTTAAAGCTATTAGGTTAATACACAGTCCTAGATTACTCTTTAGTAGACAATGTATTGTATTGTACTGTATTAGACTATAGATAATAAATATATAATAAATAATAAGAACCATGAAACATGTGTAGATTGATGCTAAAAAAAAACAATAAAATTTTTGTTTTTCTTAAAATCTGTTAATAAAATTAAGAAAATTCTGTTGGAAAAATTCATTTTTAGGTATATAGTAAAGGTGGTAATATATTAGAGGTATGACAACAAGGGTTTGGTTGTCCAATATATATCGAGCCCAAAACCAAAGGTTTTGAAATTAAATTTTAACTAAGCAAAGGCAAAAAACTAAAAGATAAACTTTCTATGGAAAATGTTAAGCCATGTCAGTGGCCGCATTGTCAGAAAGTGATGCTTAATTTTTATTTTGAACCATTTTAAAGTTGCTCAACATACTGAGTACATAGCCAGATTTGTATTACTAAACTTTCATGTCTATTTAACAATTTTAGTGAATTAAGAATATACTACTCTTAGGTATCTTGTCTATAATGTAGATTATAATATAATAAAACATCAGTCTTCCAGAGTTTTAGCCATGACATCAGAATAACAATATATAAATCTGCTTTTGTTCTATGTAACATACAAACAGTACGCCAGTATTCAAAATTCAACATTTGCTCAATGATGCCACCATTAAGGAAAACTATTACTGCAAATTTCCCTTAATAAAGACACAAACTTGGAAATCATATAAAAATGTTTGTCCTCTATCATGGGCTAATTTTCTTCTTCCACTGTTTCTTGCTCGGGAGCATATCAATAGCACAGTTTTGGTGAATTCCTTCAGAGATTTGTCCTTTTATAGGTGTAAGATAATACTGCAGTTGTTACTACTCGGGCATTTTTTTCACCCAAGACAAAAAGATGAGAAAACCACTCATTGCACTTTGCGCTGCTTCCAGAGTGATAGGGTATTCAAGATGGGTAAGACTGGTGGTAGGGGCCACCTGTTGAGACCACAAAAAAGAGGGATGACAGGCATTATCTCAATCTTGTGACCTTGGAAGAAGAGGATGCTAGCTGTATTCCAGTCAAAGCTAGCAGTCATATTCCCTCATATTTAGTCTTTCAAAAGCCTTTAACATTAAGGCAGCCCTACCCACTTCAACAGTCATCTTCCACGGTAAACCAGACCTATCAATCGTCCCTTCCCAACCATTATCTTGACATTAGCGGCTTAATGATGTGCTGCTCCTGGACAACCATTTTGTTGCCCAGATTTAAGCGACATCAATTTTTGCTGCATGCAGTATAGGTTGTACTGGAAGATTTATACGAGTTAGAAATGAACCCTCCTACGATACTCAAGCATTTTCTAGAACTAAAATAATAAAAGTACAATAATAAAGCAACGTGTGCATATTTGCATATTTTGTATGTAATTTTTATTTGGTAATTAAATATTTTTATTTCTCTCATAAGGTACATAAAAAAGAAAATAGCGTACTTACCAATCAAGTTTGATTTTTACTGGAAATATTTTTTTGGATCTTTTGTATAAAAAATAAAATAACTAAAAAAACATTCATTCATTCGAAGGTACCAAAGGAACACATTTTTATCTAATTTAGCACACAGATTTGAAATAGCTTTTAAGATTGTTCATATTGAGCAATGTTTTTCCAAAAATGTAAACATTTCCTTAAAAAAAAAAAAAAAAACAACTAACAATTTTGATAGTAAATACATTTTTACTAATTATTGCACATTATATTCTAAACTCATGGCTCAAATTGCATGTCATAGACTTACTGAGCACCTTTAAAAATGCATACTTTAAGCTATAAAAGATGAAAATTTTAATTTGTTTGTGGAAACCTTTCTGTCATATGTGTGTAATATGACCCTTTTGCATCCAGAAAGTACAAAGCGTTCTGTTACTGTTACATGTGAAAAATGCCACAGAGTATGCTCTACAGACTGAGTTGTTTGTATATTATAAATAGGTTTTGAGACTGGGATTGGCAAAAACTTGATTTATAGATCAAATGCTCTTGAAAATCCTTTATAAACTATGAGAAAGCTAATATCAGATGGTATTATTTGATTATTGTTATCATTCTAAATATACATCACAAAACAATAATTAAAGCATAACTAATTTTATCACAGTTCATGAGTCAAGAGCAGTACTGTAGTCAAGCTTATAACATGACTATTAATAAAGAACTGTAACAGTAATATAATAGAGGGTCTTATATTTTTTTCTAAATCTACTGATCAATGTTAATTTTTTACTAAAGTGTTGAAACAAGCTTCCATCTTGATCGCTTAGAGAATTAAGATTAGACTTCACAGGGACCGTTATGTAACCACTAGTGCTGTAGGGGCTGCACAGGGTCAAATAATCTGTCCATGTATCCTCCATATGGGAGTCAAGTAAAGTGTAAAATGGCTCAGTGTTTTCTTTCTAGAAGATCCTTGAAAATTCTTCATTATTTTGGTTGCAGGTATGAAAAAAATCTTTTGCCAGCTTTGGGGAATTCTAGTTTCCACGGTTTGTATCTCCAGGCACATTGTAACGAGGTCTTACTTTGTTCAGAATACACTCTGAAGTTACATGACATCTATTTTAAAACATCTTGTATATAACATATTACAGTCTTAGAGGAGCCTGTGATAAAGTACCCTGTTTCTGTACAATCTTGGATGGGCTTTACAAAAAAATATATGATTGCCTGAAAACAACACAATGCATCTCACAAGGATCAGTTACAACACTCTCAACCAGTGTTCTTGGATTAAGGTGGAATTTCGTGACAATAAAATACATTGAAGGTAATAAAATATGATATGCGTATACATATAATTTATTCTCAATATTAAAATAGCCAACAATAACATTTTCTTTAAAGCAAGATCACATTGAGATAATTATTTTTAATCTCTACTAAAAGTTATATTACAAGATATACTCCAGCTAAGGAAAAATTATTAATTAATTTTATGAAACTCACCAATTATCTATTTTAACAATTGGGCTGTACTTAGGAGAAAAGAACAAGTATTTGTCACCTTCATCATCTTTCCTCTCTTGTTTGAATATTTTTTTTATGTCTTTTACTAAATCTTCAACCATCTGCAATAATGTTGAGTTTAAAATATTTTAAGTTTTTACACTAATCACTTAAAATTAAAATAATATATAATTTTAGGTTAAATTCATATTACAAACAATACCACCTGTTACATTAAAAAAATCGTAGAAAAAGTTATTAATCAGATGTATGGCAGTGTTATTGTGCCTGAGTAATTTTGTATTTTTTACAGAAAAAGATCAATAAACACACATAATATCTAGTTCTAATAGATTTAGATCACAAAACAATCCTATTAATCTAAATTAAGTATTTAAATTACTGATGCTTTGATACTAATAGTCTATAATCTCTCAACCAATCAGTAAGGAAATCTCATGACCAGTGCTTTTTTCAGTGTGGTACTTAGATGAAGAAAAAGAACAAATATTCCACCAGCCCAGAACTATAGTGAGTTAACCAGGCCTAATGGAAACTAAAGAATGAAGAATAAAAAATATAGAGTAGTAAGTGTCTGTTTTAACAGACTTTAACAGCAGTTCCAATATGTGATTATCACAGGCTCTCTCTTGTTTTCGTACTCTCCTTAGTCAATGAATACAAACCTTATAATAAGCGCAAAGCAAAGCTTATGGAGAATAGTCTGCCAAGTTGGTTTCCCGCCAAAACGAGCTTAGCGCGTCCGCCGCTAGGAGCGCTTGTTTCCCCCTCTTTCCCTCTCGCTCTAGCTTGTTTTCTCTCTCTCTCTCTCTCTCTCTCTCTCTCTCTCTCTCTCTCTCTCTCTCTCTCTCTCTCTCTCTCTCTCTCTCTCTCTCTCTCTCTCCTCTCTCTCTCTGTCTCTGTCTCTGTCTCTCACTCTCTCTCTAACTGGCCGCGCGCTGTCTTCTCCCTCGCTCCCGCTCTGTCTTCTGTCTCACTCTAGCTGGCCACGCCACGAGCGCCCTTCACGCTGCCTAGCGGTGGACGCGCTAAGCTTGCCAAATTCAAATAAAAGTTGGCAGACTTTTTAACATTGGCTTTGCGCTTCTTATAAGGTTTGTATTCATTGCCTTAGTTCACTATAAACAGGTAGTTCTAGTCTCTGTTACTGTCACCTTTGATTATCAATCAGTCTGGGTCTGAGAAGTCTTAGATTTATCAGTCATCAATGATAAATTTACTACCTCTTTAAACATGGTTATGTCTTATATAGCAGCAAATGAAGGGCTATTACTTTGTATAGGAAAGGTTGGTTTTAAATATAGTTACATTGAATAAACTCTGACAAGAATACAATGGCTCAAGTTTCGAAATTTAATTAATAAAAATGAGGGAATTACTATAAGATCAAAGTGGATTAAAGCTCTGGACAACATATTTGGTATAGTAGCACTATCTACGCTTTAAAGAACAGAACTAGCTTCTGCAAACAAAATGTCTGCCACTCTCTTCCAGTATGGATGAAAGTTTTATTCACTGGAAAATCAAAGACGTCACCTATCAAATGGAACTGATTTCCATCATTATCAATAAACAGGGCGATTTGCAGGTAGAAATACAAGCAAAAAACGTTCAGATGAAAACTTGTCAAATTTGGATTCATTTAGTGCCTGTTAATCCTTTTGTTTTAAAAATCACATCTAAAAAATGGCTCAATGAATATTTTAAAACTTGACACTTATTTTAAGCTTATTAAACAATTTTAAAACTAAACAAAATAAATAGTACTACTTGTACAAATAACAGGGAACATTTATATCTATAAGAACATGTACTTTCATATAAATTCATATTATACATTGATTTACAGTTCGGCTCATTGAGGCACCCCCTCTTAAAAATAGATGCTTCAGTTCAGTGTGTTGCAAAACATTTCTTACTCTTTTGAAAATTCCAGAATTACCTGTGAAGCTATTACATCTGTGTAACATGGCTAACAATGTAACATGCCCATGTAACATGTGTCACAATGTTACTGAAATGAACCAGTGAGGTGTACCATTACGCACATGTATTGTTTTATTGCAATTAGAATATCATCAAACAAGTCTGACAAAGTTCTTTTCAAAAATTCTAAGAATGTGGTTTGGTTGAGACAGATCATGTGGGCAAACAGCTAATCGCCAAGCACACATGCTCCATGCATTCTCATCTAAGTTCTGCTGGGAAGACAACTACAGAGTTATGGAGATTCTCCAATCCCCAAGGATGCATGTTGTCGTTAGAAATCGTAACTTTATGTGAAAATTAAACTTAAATGATTTGGATTTTGAAACTACTTTTAAGTAGTCTAGTCAGTTACAATATTCAATGTTAAGTGGGCAATATTGCGGGAGTAACTTTTACATTTTAGTTTAGTAAAATGGGTACAAGCCATTAGAGTGATTCCTACACCACATTGGAGTTTGGTTCACAACGTTTATTTAAATGTCCCTGAGTTAGTCCTCTAACATTTTCAAATTGTTTGATTCTACATAATGATTTAGTCCAACAGATCATTTTTACAGTAATTAATGAGCTGATGGGTTTTTTGTCTTAAAATCGTGGTGTCTGTCAATCTATCCTGCAATAGCTCCTGAGATAGACAGGTACTAGAGATTTTAAACTTGTTACACAGGTTCCTCTTAATCTAAAGAAGCGATTTATTGATTTGGGGCAAAAGGTCTAAAAAAGACAAAAACTAAAATGGTAACGTTTTTACATTAGTCTTATGAGGGAGAGAGAGAGAGAATCTATGATGGCAATAATAAAATTACAGAATAAATAAACTGAGAACAAGCATATGATATTTTATCATGTGTCATAGTACCACATGTGATGAAGTTATTACTTTGTGTTTGATTCAGGCTGATAAGGTAAGTGAGGGAAACGATTTGTGTGACAAAAATGTGGATTACAGTACTGTACACATGAATAGTTATAGTAAATAGCAATGTGAATAAATAACATTAACAACGGTTTGTTAATACAAACTGTAAAGAATGTAAATAATTAATGATGGTAATAATTTATTTATATCAGCTAACACTTTAGTATTGAGAGTGATATATCATCAGCCAATCAAAGAGGTACCTTGACAAGCGTCCATAGCCGGAAAAGAATAAATGACCAATACTCGAAGAGCTATGGTACCTATGATGGCTGATGGTGTTTCACTATGAATGTCAAAGTATCAGTTGAAACTAATAATATTAATCATTATTTACGTACTTTAAGCTTTCATTATCAAGCATTGCCCTAATTATTATTTGTATTGAGTGTATTGTAAACCAAGTGTTTACCCTAACAAATTATTTGCCGCAGTCAGGAGTGGCTCTAGGCCAGTGCAGCATCAAAGGGCATCGTTTCGAGAAGAGCGCCAAATCACAAAAAATATTAAAATATACGATACAGAGATAGATTTCATCATAACATTACATCTATGACGAGAGTTAATATAGTTTCATAGTATTATTAATTTAATGGATTGTGGAAAGTTTCCGTTATTAATGGCACTATCATCTCCGTTCTTCTGAGAATGGAAAACTAGATGTCTGGTGATTCAGCTCAACCACCCTGTTCTCCCTGTCCGCGATTTCGATGATGAGTGAATTAAAAATTTTAGCTATCTTTCGGTGTATAATTGTAACGACTAATCGAGGGGGCCAGGAGATTTTCTTCTCCAAAATATTCGAAAAAGAATAAATCGATGCAATGGAGTATCGAAGGAACTGACAAAACGTGACGAAAGAGTTATCACATAGACAGACGGAAGGCCCTTTCACCTATGACACCAAAATCAATAGAGTTATTCCTAGAACCAAGATGTACCAAGTTTCTAGCCTCTAGGGCCTTCAAGTATCAAGAGTCATCAATGATTAGGACACTTATTTTTATTTATTCAATTAAAACGCTCATTACGTATTACTCATTACCTGATTGGTTAATATATTTGCTTGTGTTTAAACGTAAGAATTTCGCTAGAGCTAGAACCCAATTCGGAAGTATTCCCAAAGCAGACTTTTAATTATTGGTGGAGCGTTATCGAAGGATATAGTTCGGGGCACTGCAAAAGTCTTTTCTGCATGTCGAAAATTAATTGAGTTATAGAGAAAATTTTGCACGAACCTTCATACCTTTAAAGGTAAGATTAAGTTCGATCATTGTGCATGTTCCTCTATGGGTTATGGCGAAGCATTGTGAAACCTAATACTCTGCAGGAAATCTCAAAACAAATTGAACCATACACTTGAGATGTTGTTAATGATGCTTCAACTCAGTGGGCCAACAAAACTTTTGTTCTACCTGTCTTTTGAAAATTATCTTGATATTTGCAAGAAGCTTCATTTCTATACAAGCAAGATTGAGTTAGGTGCATGTGTCTCTATAGAATTTGACTGACTGTCAGCACAGAATATGCCTATATCTTGAGCGGATTAAGCTTTAAACTTGAAATTTTGGTTGAAACTTCAATTTTACATACAAATTGACATAAGCGTATCCAGGGGGGCGGGGTTGAGGGTTGTAACCCCCTCCCTACCATTGATACAATAATGTTCAAGGTATATTTAAACTTGTGTAAAACTGAAAGTAGTCGAACAATGTATAATAGTTCAGTTTTGTTTGAATTTGTATTGATATTTTTTATAACAGCTGACATAGTAAAACACTCATGCTTCGTAATTTTTCGGACGTCTGTGACCCGTGGAGTTTGACAAATATAATACAGATCTCACTTCCCGCGCTTTGGGCGAGAGAGACAGCGAGCAATGGCCATGACCGCTTGCCTACCAGTCACATCTTTGAACGGCTAATCTGTAATAGTCTTAACGTAGTTCTCATAACTTTCGTAGTTTAGTTAGTTTAGCTTTTAGTAGTCATGTATTAGTGACCTTTGTTATTAATGAATACCGATAGTGGGAGTACTAACAAGAATAAAATAAAAGTACACCTTTAGATTGCGGATTTTCCCATTTAGAAACATAATTCTTAAAAGTGATTATATTTGACTTGCTGTTATTATTAAACTTCTCCGGTATTCAAGAATGTATTCTCCGGTATTGTTTCAACCCAAATTGTGTAATACGTATACAAAGTTAGATGTTTATCCAGACGTGTTGTATACTTGACTTACCTATAAATAAAATAATGAACTTTCAAGTTTTTGGTGGTGAAGTTCCGATATGTCTGAAGTTATGGAATAACCCATTTAAATTGTTTTATAACATATTTTAATCAAATTTTTACAAAAACTGTAAGCCCAAAATCAAAGCAAATAAATATCATGGTCATTTATATAATATCTGACTTGAAGTTTATAATATTTTTAATGTTTTATTTTACACACTAGAACAGGTTTTGTTTACATAAATTTAAGGAGTAAAATATAAATAAAAAATATAATTTGTGATAGTTTTGTAGGTAGCCCTCAAAGGGTTGCCAACAGCAACAATCATGCTCAAATTTTACTATAAACTGTTCCTTCAATCGTGTTTTACCTATTTTTGCGTAATTATAAAAATATAACAATGTATAACAGTGTGGTACTGATTCGAAAATAAAAAAAAAAACTGAAGATGTTATAAGTTTTCATTCAATGATTTAGATAATTTAGATTAATATATCCAAATTTATTTACATAACAATATTTGTGAATTATAAAAAATACCGTAACCCAAACCAAAATTAAGATAAGTCTCTAAGGTTAGGCTTATGACCATGTGCAAAAACAAACAAAATTATCAGTTTGAGGAAGAAAAAAATTACGAAGCCTGCAAATAAAAATCATGAAATTTTATGTTCAACTTAATTACAACCAAAGCCTAGAAACGACCAAGTTTTTAAAATTTATAGTACAGTTGTTCTTATTTAAAACCATACTTGGGGTAGACAGTGTCTCTAGAATTTGATCACCCACACCACATCGTCTTCATCAGGTTCAAAAGTCTTGGAGCCATTACTCGGTTTCATAAAAAGAGCTTCTACCTCCCTATCATCAGAGACATCCCCTTGAATTACAGCAGTAAAGTTCTTTTTCTTTTTTCCTACATCAAAATAAACAACTAGGAAAGTTCGTGTTTTAAAACACTGAAGTCATAGTTTGGATTAAAAGTTATTACTTTTAATGAATCATTAATGTCTTGGTCTTCTGAACCTGTATAAACATCTGACATAGCAATTTTTGTAAGTGGGTTTTCCACTGCAGGCGATTCAGTTAAGTTTCCAATACTTTTGAAATGAAAATTACTGCACCTGTTATTACACTTAAAACAAGACATTTTTCGCCCATATAAGCAATTCCCGTTCCAAAATATCTGTTTTTTGTGTGTGCATAATTCCCTTGATTACCAATTAGAACTATTGTTTTGTAATGTTCTATTACTTTAGTAGGAACTTCGACAACATCAGTGGATCTAGTTTTGAATGCCGTGGTTAAGTCTCTGGCACATGATGTCTTTTTCCAAGGAGAACGCGCTGATCAGCATTTCTTTTTATAGATCCCCCTACTCCATCCATGGCTCCTTTGCCGTGGCCTGACTCCATACAATTCCGTGAGAAATGGATGAGGTTTTTGAAAAGTTTTGGTAACTGTTCTCTCATCAAATGGACGTTTAAATATTACTAAATGTTAATGAAAACACAACTATTCCAAATTGTTTATTTTTTTGGACGAGGCCTTTCACATATAATGTGATAGTATACTATAACATGTAACCAATATATACCCAGAATCTGGAGAAGATAAGCAGTTACTGTAACATACTATGTACTGGCAGAGGGTCGATACTGACCCTGTGAGCTTTTACAGGTTAATGTGATAGTATACTATAACATGTAACCAATATATACCCAGAATCTGGAGAAGATAAGCAGTTACTGTAACATACTATGTACTGGCAGAGGGTCGATACTGACCCTGTGAGCTTTTACAGGTTAATGTGATAGTATACTATAACATGTAACCAATATATACCCAGAATCTGGAGAAGATAAGCAGTTACTGTAACATACTATGTACTAGCAGAGGGTCGATACTGACCCTGTGAGCTTTTACAGGTTAATGTGATAGTATACTATAACATGTAACCAATATATACCCAGAATCTGGAGAAGATAAGCAGTTACTGTAACATACTATGTACTGGCAGAGGGTCGATACTGACCCTGTGAGCTTTTAACAGGTTAATGTGATAGTATACTATAACATGTAACCAATATATTACCCAGAATCTGGAGAAGATAAGCAGTTTACTGTAACATACTATGTACTGGCAGAGGGTCGATTACTGACCCTGTGAGCTTTTACAGATTAATGTGATAGTATATTAGTATACTATAACATGTAACCAATATATACCCAGAATCTGGAGAAGATAAGCAGTTTACTGTAACATAACTATGTACTGGCAGAGGGTCGATACTGACCCTGTGAGCTGTTACAGGTTAATGTGATAGTATATTAGTATACTATAACATGTAACCAATATATACCCAGAATCTGGAGAAGAAGATAAGCAGTTTCTGTAACATAACGTGTACTAGCAGAGGGCCGATACTGACCCTGTGAGCTTTTACAGGTTAATGTGATAGTATACTATAACAGTAACCAATATATACCCAGAATCTGGAGGAAAGATAAGCAGTTACTGTAACATACTATGTACTGGCAGAGGGTCGATACTGACGCTGTGTGAGCTTTTACAGGTTAATGTGATAGTATATTAGTATACTATAACATGTAACCAATATATACCCAGAATCTGGAGAAGATAAGCAGTTACTGTAACATACTATGTACTGGCAGAGGGTCGATACTGACCCTGTGAGCTTTTACAGGTTAATGTGATAGTATACTATAACATGTAACCGAATATATACTCAGAATCTGGAGAAGATAACAGTTACTGTAACATAACTATGTACTGGCAGAGGGTCGATACTGACCCTGTGAGCTTTTACAGGTTAATGTGATAGTATACTATAACAATGTAACCAATATATACCCAGAATCTGGAGAAGATAAGCAGTTACTGTAACATACTATGTACTGGCAGAGGGTCGATACTGACCCTGTGAGCTTTTACAGGTTAATGTGATAGTATACTATAACATGTAACCAATATATACCCAGAATCTGGAGAAGATTAAGCAGTTACTGTAACATACTATGTACTGGCAGAGGGTCGATACTGACCCTGTGAGCTTTTACAGGTTAATGTGATAGTATACTATAACGTGTAACCAATATATACCCCAGAATCTGGAGAAGATTAAGCAGTTACTGTAACATACTATGTACTGGCAGAGGGTCGATACTGACCCTGTGAGCTTTTTACAGGTTAATGTGATAGTATACTATAAACCCGTGTAACCCAATATATACCCAGAATCTGGAGAAGATAAGCAGTTACTGTAACATACTATGTACTGGCAGAGGGTCGATACTGACCCTGTGAGCTTTTACAGGTTAATGTGATAGTATACTATAACATGTAGCCAATATATAACAGAATCTGGAGAAGATAAGCAGTTACTGTAACATACTATGTACTGGCAGAGGGTCGATACTGACCCCTGTGAGCTTTTACAGGTTAATGTGATAGTATACTACCCAGAATCTAACATGTAAGCAGTTACAGTAACATACTATGTACTGGCAAGAACTGACTGGAGAAGTATAGCTATAACATGTAACCCAATATATACAAGAATCTGGAGAAGATAAGCAGTTACTGTAACATACTATGTACTGGCAGAGAGGGTCGATACTGACCCTGTGGCTTTTACAGGTTAATGTGATAGTATACTATAACATGTAACCAATATACCCTGACTGTAACATACTATGTACTAGTCGATACTGACCCTGTGAGCTTTTACAGGTTAATGTGATAGTATACTAATGTGCAGTTACTGTAGTACTCAGAGGCGATACTGACCCTGTGAGCTTTTACAGTGTACTATAACATGCCAATATATACCCAGAATCTGGAGAAGAGATAAGCAGTTACTGAGAGAGATGATACCCTGTGAGCTTTTACAGGTTTATGTGATAGTATACTATATACTGTAAGCAGTTTACTGTAACATACTTGTACTAGCAGAGGGTCGATACTGACCATGTGAACTTAACCTACCGGTTAACCCGCAAAATTTTAATAGAAATATTATTATATATTCGTATTAGGGTGTGTAACTCGAAAAGAGCACCATTTATGTTACGTGCGCAACCGCTAATCTTCATCAGTGACAATTTCTCCCACAACTAGCTTTGGTAGTAGCTCTATTATTGGTCCCCACGTGATTCAGATAAGTTATCATAGCGTTTAATGCGCTGTTTAGCACAACGTTTTAATTGCCCAATTCAGTGCATCAATTTGGGAATATTAACTGAATATCTGTTCCGTTTTCATTTCAGGGTCATTTTCAAATCGAGAGCAAATAATATCATTCCCAGGCTAGTAACATTTCAGTAAATATACAAATACATTTTATAACGGACTAGCTGTTTCCCGCGTACTTTATTATAAAGTGGTCTAACACTCAAGCTTTAAGTTCAAGCAGAAATGTATTTTGAAGACAAATATACATCAAAGCTTAGCGCCTTCAAATAGTTTTTCGCTATTTAATGTACTTAACTGTCTCGTAATCGCAGTTTATAGTGTACAGGCGCCTGGTGGCGAGATACATCAATAGGCATAGCATATAAACCTTCTCCGTCGAAAAATACATATACATACAGATTTTCATAATGATCGGTCAAATAGTTTACGATTCTATAAAGGACATACATAAAAACATTCATTTTATATATATATATAAAAGGCTATTGCCATTTATACAATTTAACGTAAATAAAAGTCGTTTTGACAGGTGTTTGGTCTTCCGATCATATGTTAGTTTGCTTATTTAAACGCACATGTGACAGATACGGCCAAATACAAAAAAAAATAATTGAATCGGAAAAAGTAAGCGCTCTGTGGTGTAATGGTACCACATTCACCCGGCAAGTGAGAGATCCGGGTTCGACTCCCGGCGGAGCAAGTACTTTTTGCGATTCAATGTTTATTGAAATTATATATATATATATATATATTATATATATATAGATTAAGGATTAATAAAAGTATGATAGACCCATTTAAAAATAAAATGAAAATTAGTTATTTTCCAATAAATGTTAAAGTCTCACTTTGTCCCCTCGCTGACTGTCCCCAACATTTTCCATGAGATTTGTCTAGAAATCTTCAATATAAATCTCCATTCTTCAGTTGTAATACAAAGAGTAAGTAACCTTTCAATATAATCTCTCTGGTCGTAACCTGTAAATAAATCAATATTATTCATAAATAAAGGATTTGTTGCGTTTTTTCATGTCCCCAGAACTGCTCCAAGACAGCAACCTTTTTTCCAAATGCCACAAAAAACGCGAATTTATTTCTAGCGTTCCCTGTCTTATGTGTCATGAGCTGTGGATATTCGGTGTTATAGGTTAATATCGTTTCAGTTCGATAAATTCTTAAAATCTTCTTTTAAAACTCATTCCAGGTAATTATTTATTCGCGTACATTAATTAGAAGTCTACTCTCCGACGGTAATGTAACAGTGTATTTCTTGAACAATTGCGTTAATATTATCGGTGTGGTGAGCCGTTACGGATTCGGACCTAACCTCAAAATCCTCCCGGGTCTTACTAATTGCGTTGTTGAAATTAGCGGGAAACCTCGATAGAACGTCTGCTTGCGGACCGTCTCCTCGCAGACGTAACCGTAGAGACAATCTCTTCGCGGACGTCCGTGAATGTACCAGCCGACGTCGGCGTATAGACTTTTCCATCGGTGAGTAGACTTTTCATAACTTTAATTTAATTTTTAATGTCAATTGATGTTTCTAATAAATGTTCTTCTTGTATTATTAACCCTTACAGCCCCATGCGACTATCATAGTAGCCAGCAGTTTCCAACTAAAAACCAAAATAGAAAAGTACATAAAACGGTTTCAGAGAGAGCTATTGAAAAACACGAATTTAACATCGTCTTCACCTAGCAAAAAGGTGAGAAATCTGGTTGGTCATGAAAAGGTAAAAATCTCCGCGTGTAAAAAAAGACTTTTTGCCGAATATGTCCTTCAAAAGCAGTTGAAATCGTTAGTGAAAAAACATGACACCAAAACTTAAAGAGAGCCAAATAATGGACAAAGGTATCGGTAAAATATTAAGGAAATATAGAGTGCAGAAAGAGTTCACCCGTATTGATTCGCATCAGAGGAACAAAAATTGTTGGATGGAAAGATACAGTTTAATCGTAAAAGCTATTCAACCACAAAAGTCAAGGAAGCTCTCGCGATTCGACAATTTTATTTGATTAATCAAGTGTCCAAAATGTTGCCGGGCAAAAAAGATTACATACAAAGAGAATAAGTAAAAATGCAACGACGTGTGTTACTTGATGCGTTAGCAAATCTTCATTTACAGTTTAAAGAACAAACTAAAATTGATGTGTCTTACACTATATTCACACGCTGTCGCCCATTTTGGGTTCAGAAGCCGAAGCAAAAAGACAGCAAAATCTGAGCATGTTTAAAAAAATGAAAAAAATGGAGTTACTTGTGAGGACTTTTTGTAATGCAAAATCAATTGTTTATAGCACTGTTCATGAAGTGCTCAAATCCCTAGTATGTTTAACAGCAAATGAAAATTGCATGTTTGGAAGTTTATATCGATGAAAATGCTCAAGAAGGGGTTAAACTAAGTTGATGGGAAAAGGTTACAGAAAAGAAAGCGATTAATGGAAAAGAGAAAACAATTAAGAAGGTTTGTGAAAGTAACAAAAGAATACGTCATTGGCGAGTTAATAGATATGTTTCATACAAATAATTTACTTCAAAAAACATCTTTATGCCGTGAAACATCAATGGGATAGCCTTAACACTTCGATGGAGAACCTAAAAGAAGGAGAATTACTATTCCAGGTGGACTTTTCTCAGAACTGCGTAGCTGAGTGTTCAAGCTAAATTCAAAGCATGCACTTTGGAGTCTCGAAATCCAGATACCAGATTCTGGGTAATATATTGGTTACATGTTATAGTATACTATCACATTAGTCAGTAAAAGCTCACTGAGTCAGTATCGACCCTCTGCTATTATATAGTATGTTGGAGTAACTGCTTATTTTCTCGAGATCATGGATATATATCGTGATAATATTTAACATCTTTTCAAATTAATAATTGACGGATTGAATAGTTGTCTAGCAGAATTGTAAACGTTGAAAGCTCCAGTAATCTTCTACTAGTCAAGAACTGCTTTTACAGAATACTCAGTTTCCCTAAAGATGCTTTAAAGACTGCCAGCAGAAATGAGAGATGTAATGGCTTGGTTCGCCGTTTGTAAGGAAGACGCGCACTGTTAAAGAAAACTCCGCAATTAAAAATGTTTCCATTCACTCAGCAAAACCGCTTTGATACAGTTTTCACTGGTCTGGCGCGCCTCGTAACTCCCATCGTATCAGCCCTCGCGACAGAGGTGACACCATCTCTTTAATATACTTCACTATTGTATTAATAATTCTGTCTACATTACTTACTACTAGTTACTACTGTCTACTACTAGTTAGGATGTTTTATTTGTTTTTTCTTCTATAATATTATTTAATATATCTATAATTAAGATTTATTTAGCTTAAGATTTTCCCTATCAAGATGTTATTTATATATAAAGTATTAAAACAATACTATGATTTGATAAATACTACCAACTTAGAAGCAAATGAATACAGCTTAAAACTAAGAAATTCAGGAAATATAAGAGTTCCAAAACCAAACAATACTTTTTTTACTAAATCATTCATTTTTATGTCACCGCGGATTTTTAATAAATTACCTAACAATATAAAAAACTCAAATAACAAATTATTATTTTTAAAAAAATTGGGAAGGGGTTGTTTGAACTAGAGGATGTAAATTCAGTTTTATATATTCAGACATAGTAACTGGTTTTTTACCTTAATATATATATATATATTTTCAAATAATTTGAAAAATCTAATCTAACTCAAATAAGCAGGTTGATTACAACTATTATTATATTTTGTTTTGATTAAATAATACATTAATTTATATCCTCAAGAGAGATCTAAATTGTTAAATTAAGTTGTTTGCTGATGTTTTTTATGTGTTAAAATATAATAAGGAACCTCCAAACAGGCTTAGCCTTGGAGGCCCTATATTTTCTCATTTATTGTAAAGTATAGGCCTAAGCGTATTTAGTTGTAGGTTATATTTTAACTATAAGTTTAGTTTATAGGTATTTTGAAGAAGTAATTTTTTATTTCCAGTCTTTTGTAATGGTGCAGTCAGACCTGGCAAGATTTAGGAAATTATAACTCCATTATATTAATTTACCGTTATGTATTGATGTATGTATGTAGCCTGTAAGAAAATGAGAAAATAAATCATTCTTTATTCTTTAATTTAAAGGTTTTAAATTTTCTAGAGCCATTGTTTATTTCATCAGATAATGTAGAAATAAAATAAACCGATATGGCTGAGTATCTAAGGAACCCACAAAACATTATGAATGAGTTATCACACGGACGGACAGTCAGACAGACAGACAGACAGACTGTACCCATTGACCTTTTGATCCCAACATCAATAGGACTCTTCCTGGAACCTAGAGATAACCAAACATGTACCAGGTTACAAGTCTCTATGACCTTTCTATAACGGGTTATAACGAACTGTCCTTGGAAATGTTCATTCCAAAATCAATAGATAGATAGATAGATAAAAAGAAATATCTTTCATTTTGGCAAAATAATAACATGTCCACACTTCACATTCGAAAAATTTAAAAGAAACTGATAAATTTACCATAATTAGACATTTTGTAAAATACTACAATTATTGCGTAGTAGGAAAATAACAGTGTTATATCATTGTAAATTAATTATTCCAAAAATGTAACAATACAAGGAAAAATAAGACCTCCAGTATATCCTGAGTTTGGGATGCTATAATTTTATTTAAAACAGATTGGACACGGCTATGTCGCAGAATTGCTCAGAAAGAATACATATCCCCAGTTAACGGGTATAAAAATACGTATTCACTGTGCTTTACTATAACATAGAAAATAAATAATAATATCTTCAATAATAATTACAAGATTAAAACAAGGTGAAATATAAGCAACAAGTGCTATGAACAAAGTAAAATGATACATTTGTATTACAAATTAATGACTTACCACCAAAATTAAAAAATATATTTATAAAAATAGTAATATATAGGCTATAGTCTACTATTTTTATAAATATATTTTTTAATTTTGGTGGTAAATCATTAATTTGTAATACAAATGTATCATTTTTATATATTTATTTTTATTATTATATATATATATATATATATATATATATATATATATATATATATATATATATATATATATATTATATATATAACATATTCATGTAAATAAAAGTCGTTTGACAGGTATTTGGTCTTCCGATCATATGTTAGTTTGCTTATTTAAACGCATATGTGACAGATACGGCCAAATACAAAATAATTGAATCGGAAAAAGTAAGCGCTCTGTGGTGTAATGGTAGCACATTCACACCCGGCAAGTGAGAGATCGGGTTCGACTCCCGGCGGAGCAAATACTTTTTGTGATTCAATGTTTATTGAAATTAAATAAGGCTATTGCCATTTATACAGTTGAATGTAAATAAAAGTCGTTTGACAGGTATTTGGTCTTCCGATCATATGTTAGTTTGCTTATTTAAACGCATATGTGACAGATACGGCCAAATACAAAATAATTGAATCGGAAAAAAGTAAGCGCTCTGTGGTGTAATGGTAGCACATTCACCCGGCAAGTGAGAGATCCGGGTTCGACTCCCGGCGGAGCAAATACTTTTTGTGATTCAATGTTTATTGAAATTAAATAAGGCTATTGCCATTTATACAGTTGAATGTAAATAAAAGTCGTTTGACAGGTATTTGGTCTTCCGATCATATGTTAGTTTGCTTATTTAAACGCATATGTGACAGATTACGGCCAAATACAAAATAATTGAATCGGAAAAAAGTAAGCGCTCTGTGGTGTAATGGTAGCACATTCACCCGGCAAGTGAGAGATCCGGGTTCGACTCCGGCGGAGCAAATACTTTTTTGTGATTCAAATGTTTATTGAAATTAAATAAGGCTATTGCCATTTATACAGTTGAATGTAAATAAAAGTCGTTTGACAGGTATTTGGTCTTCCGATCATATGTTAGTTTGCTTATTTAAAACGCATTATGTGACAGATACGGCCAAATACAAAAATAATTGAATCGGAAAAAGTAAGCGCTCTGTGGTGTAATGGTAGCACATTCACCCGGCAAGTGAGAGATCCGGGTTCGACTCCCGGCGGAGCAAATACTTTTTGTGATTCAATGTTTATTGAAATTAAATAAGGCTATATGCCATTTATACAGTTGAATGTAAATAAAAAGTCGTTTGACAGGTATTTGGTCTTCCGATCATATGTTAGTTTGCTTATTTAAACGCATATGTGACAGATACGGCCAAATACAAAATAATTGAATCGGAAAAAGTAAGCGCTCTGTGGTGTAATGGTAGCACATTCACCCGGCAAGTGAGAGATCCGGGTTCGACTCCCGGCGGAGCAAATACTTTTTGTGATTCAATGTTTATTGAAATTAAATAAGGCTATTGCCATTTATACAGTTGAATGTAAATAAAAGTCGTTTGACAGGTATTTGGTCTTCCGATCATATGTTAGTTTGCTTATTTAAACGCATTATGTGACAGATACGGCCAAATACAAAATAATTGAATCGGAAAAAGTAAGCGCTCTGTGGTGTAATGGTAGCACATTCACCCGGCAAGTGAGAGATCCGGGTTCGACTCCCGGCGGAGCAAATACTTTTTGTGATTCAATGTTTATTGAAATTAAATAAGGCTATTGCCATTTATACAGTTGAATGTAAATAAAAGTCGTTTGACAGGTATTTGGTCTTCCGATCATATGTTAGTTTGCTTATTTAAACGCATATGTGACAGATACGGCCAAATACAAAATAATTGAATCGGAAAAAGTAAGCGCTCTGTGGTGTAATGGTAGCACATTCACCCGGCAAGTGAGAGATCCGGGTTCGACTCCCGGCGGAGCAAATACTTTTTGTGATTCAATGTTTATTGAAATTAAATAAGGCTATTGCCATTTATACAGTTGAATGTAAATAAAAGGTCGTTTGACAGGTATTTGGTCTTCCGATCATATGTTAGTTTGCTTATTTAAACGCATATGTGACAGATACGGCCAAATACAAAATAATTGAATCGGAAAAAAGTAAGCGCTCTGTGGTGTAATGGTAGCACATTCACCCGGCAAGTGAGAGATCCGGGTTCGACTCCCGGCGGAGCAAATACTTTTTGTGATTCAATGTTTATTGAAATTAAATAAGGCTATTGCCATTTATACAGTTGAATGTAAATAAAAGTCGTTTGACAGGTATTTGGTCTTCCGATCATATGTTAGTTTGCTTATTTAAAACGCATATGTGACAGATACGGCCAAATACAAAATAATTGAATCGGAAAAAGTAAGCGCTCTGTGGTGTAATGGTAGCACATTCACCCGGCAAGTGAGAGATCCGGGTTCGACTCCCGGCGGAGCAAATACTTTTTGTGATTCAATGTTTATTGAAATTAAATAAAGGCTATTGCCATTTATACAGTTTAATGTATATATATATATATATATATATATATATATATATATATACACACACAAATGCAACTACTGTCGCAGATACAATAATTATAAATAATGATTCTACTCAATGATTAAAAATGTTCTTCAATATTTTCAATTAGAAAAAACCATTGTTTAACGAAATTTTCAAAGTTATTTTGCGTTAGAAAATTATATACTTTTGAAGTTATAACATTGAAGAAATGTGACACTATACTGATAAGTTTTGGTGAGATACTAAATTTGACTTTGCCACTTAAATAATTTCGTATCTTCTTAAAAATTTATTTCCTGTTCTACCAAAGATACTGTACTTTTGATAAAAAAATGTACTTAAAAGTTTTAAAAGATACGAGTGGCGTAGTGGAATAATTTTCAACTGAAGAAATATTTACCATAAATGATCCAGTTTACTTTTATTTTCAATCAGTCGTAACAAGTGTTTTTTTGGGAATGATCAATGGATAAAGTGTAGTACTATAGACACCATTCCGACACATAGTTCCATAGCTGAGCCTATGTATGCACCACAAGGGCAAGATATACACGTCAGCACTCTTGTAGGTCAAAGCTGACGAAGTAAGTAAAACTTCTGCAAGCTAGTATAAAGCCCTTTCTTTCATTTATTGTTATATTGTAGAGAGATCCGCAAGTTTCACAAAATCGCTTTACATAATTTTGTTATTAGTTTAACAACTGCACTTAATTATTTAGTTTAAAAATTAATTAACTATATTCGTTAGGGAAGGTAGACAGAAGAATACTTTCTCTAATCACTGTAAAATATGTTTATTAACTGGAGGTTCAATAATTTGGTCTTAAAATAACTAAATACTTGGTTTGTATTTGGTCCTTGTATTTGTTAGATATTTAAATTTTAATTTCCAAAAGCTTACACAACCACTTTTGTTATACAAGTTTACTCAAGAAAAGGCTTTCTTCCTTCAAATAAAATTAGCTAGACAACAATGGTTCGCCCCAAAATCTTTTTTAAAAGCTTTGTATCTTGATTTATAAAGATTATTCTGACAGTTTAATAATAAACGGTTATTACCAGTGACGTTTAAATAATATTACAATGGAAAACTTTACTCTGAACTATACTACTTGCGTTAATTATAAAATGAATCTTTTTATTCCCTTTTATATGAAAAATTATCCAATTCCTGTAAAAAGTAAGCTACTATTAGTAAACAGCAAAACTCCCGTCTGAAAATCGTAATTCGACTATAAAAGAGCTACTTACGCAAAATCCCTCGCTGATGGGAAAAGGTACTAAAAAGACGAAAACTTCCAACTCAATTTACCGAAAAACACTCCAAAAAGACGGCGATAATAAAAATATACAGTTATTTAAAGGGTTAAAACCACATTTGAAAAACTACACGTGGTTGGTCTTTATGAAAAGTTTTTTTCTGATGAGAACATAGAACACTTGTGATTAAAATTTTATCATTCTAGATAACGACTAGATTTTCTTAATGCACTTAATTTTTAATATGTGGAATATTTTAAGATGTAGAGTTGTCTGGCTGCTTTGTCACCTTTTTCTCTGACTCCTTTTTCAGACCCAGCCATTACTTCATATTTTTCAGACCCAGCCATTACTTCATATTTTTCTTTTCAATCAATTGTTAATTCTTTTGCGGTCTCAATATCCGTATCAATCGATACATGGATAAACATTCAATGAATGATGCACATAATATGTACACTATTAAAGACAGGAACACGTTATTTGATAAGTGCACTTCTCACAGTTTCCTAAAATCCGAAGATGTAGTTTTATTTTAACTCATAACGAAAAAGTATACAACTATTTATGTCAAACGCTTTTGAAATATTTTGAGAAATTATTTCATATGCGACTTCCTTCAGTATGTCCTTCCTTACAGTCTACTTCTTCTTAGCGTTTCATGCATTGCATACGCCTTTGGTCTATTCTACACTAACCAACTTTATATTACGTACAACTTGTCAGTAATTTATTTCAAGTATTTCCGATATGCACGTAAGGTATTTCATTATAATACTACAATAAACATTGAATCACAAAAAGTACTTGCTCCGCCGAGAGTCGAACCCGGATCTCTCACTTGCCGGGTGAATGTGCTACCATTACACCACAGAGCGCTTACTTTTTCCGATTCAATTATTTTGTATTTGGACGTATCTGTCACATATGCGTTTAAATAAGCAAACTAACATATGCTCGGAAGACCAAATACCTGTCAAACGACTTTTATTTACATTTATACAATTTAATATTATAATACTACAGTTACGTAGGAAATAGTGGGCTCACTATATTTAGCTCGTAATTCATCTAGTTGTATAGTAGAGAAATGTGTGTGTTACAATACCTTACCAGATATACTGTAGTATACGATAGCCTGTTACGCATTTATTGCTAGTGTTTGTCGTGACGGAGAGATTTTATGATGCATTCACTACCTCATGTAGTAGTGAAAGAGTTGGATGTTCAAACCTCACCAGTTATGGTATAAGATGTTCATATAAACTTTCTGATTGTGTAATTTACATCTGAGCGTAATACGTCACGGCAGTACCTGCATCTCAAGATGTTGGGGGTAAAGGGCTAACTTACCTGATATGTTTAGTTTTCGTCAGGTGAATATGGTTACAGTGGGACTGCCTTATTGTTAAAGAAGATCCCCCTTCACGCTAGTCTCCATTGTAGACTGTAGAGCCATATTTACTATTTGGTTAAGTAACTTTAGTAGGTTTTAGTTCAGTAATTTACAAAACGGGTATGTGAAACAAAATATTGAGGACTTATTAACATTAACTGTTGAGTTGTTATTACTTAAGATTTGTTCATATGTATGGGTATCTATGTGTACATGTGTATGCTGTATGTGTGAGTGTGATTGTGTGTATGTTTATAATTAACTAGCGGGCCCGGCGCGCTTTGCTGCGCATTTCAATAATTTTTTGCAAAAGTTGCCCGCGGCTTCGCACGCAATTTCCCGTTGAAAACAGTACACTATATTCACTTATTCTTTTTCTATCACATTCTAAACATTGCTGAGATAATTGATAGTCGTTCCATCGTGAGCCTCTTGGGCGTATTATGAAGGTATGTACCATATTCCTGCCTCTATCTAGCTGTTACCCACGGCTTCGCACGCAAATCTTAAGAACCGAAGTCCTTATATTACTTAGTAAATTTTTTTTTTACTATAATAAATTTTAGATTAAATTAGTTATATCTCCGATGCCACGATTGAGCTTGCTTTGTTGTCTCGATCGAGAGAATATGTACACACGGAGTTTTGAGAACCATACTTCTGTCAAAAAAAACAACTAAGGTTGATTTTATAACATTCTTTATATTTGTAGCCAACGTAAGATAGTAATTATGATATCTGCATTACTCTTCTGATCAAGCATGAGCATGGTTTATATTAAATAAATATTGCAGTTAAAGGTGAATTTTTACGTCAAATTTGAATTGTATTATCTGGATAGTAAAGTCTATGTTTAACAGTGATTGCAAAAACAGTTTAACCCTAGAACTGGCGGTCATTTCATCCTGTAGTGTCGGGCTGTTTTGGAGCTTCGCGCAAGGTTTTTTTAAAAAAAATTATTAAAAATATAAAATAAAAGCAATATAAATAAGAGTATATATTTTTGTGTTCAGAATTAAACGTAGAATTGCACTATATTGTAAAATTAACCATAAAAATTTTTCTAATAAACACTTTTTTTTAATCAAATATAAAATTTACGAAAAATATTTCTTGAATTTGGGGGGGGACCATACCTAGCAAATGAAGTTATAGTGAGAAATATTTATAAGTGAGATAGCCATTCTGTGTCAAATTTTATCTAGTTTCAGAAAAACATAAACATTATACACATTTATGAAAGCATCATAAAGCTATAGAACAAAAAGCAGCGATGCGTATAAATACTGAAAATCGGGTGTACACGTAAGACTTTGGTAAAACAAGTTTTGCTAATACATTTATCTATGAATACATGTTATTTTGCATATTTTATTACTTAGAATAAAATAGAATATACAGTAGTAATGAAATAATTACCATAAATTATTTTTTGAAAAGTAAAAAAAGTTAAATTTTGCCATTATTCAAAAATTTTGCGAAAAATTTTCATTCAGCAAAATATAAAATAGTTTCTAAAGCTTAACCGGCGGCATTAACCGACATAATTATGTCGATTAACAGTTCTAGGGTTAAACAAAATTTGTCGTTTCTCTTAAGCTTACTCTATGCTTTAAAACTATAAGTGTAATATATGTTTACAAAGAACAGCTGATTAAAAATTTGAAAAGACGTTAACATATGTTTGCTGCAATGCATTTCTTATGGGTATTTCTGTAACCAGTGGGGCGGAATCCTGAATCGGGAAAGGGATGGGCATAGCTTATAAACCTTCTCCGTGGAAAAATACATATACGTACAAATTTTCATCATGATCGGTCCAATAGTTCACGATTCCATAAAGGACAAACATACAAACATTCATTTTTATATATATAGATGTGTACTGTAAGTTGCTCTATATAGTACGAAATGGAATATTTATTTTAACATGTTCAATTGTGTACTTAAATCATTGGCGTGCTTACATTGATCATGAAAAATTCTTTTTGCGTATTTGTTAAAATTATATTTTGAGTTCGGATTATTTTTGTTTTCTCTGTTATACAACTCATTGGTATTATAGTATTATTTATCTTATATTGATATTATTTTAATACAATTTTAAAAGCGATTTTTGTGCACAACTTTCTTTACAATAATTAAAATATATTGAAGAAAATCCTTTCGGGCATTGCCTAGGGGATCCGTTTATTGGCATAAGATGCAGTATGGTAATTATGCTATATTGTTATTGCGTTCTTTGTTGTTATTTATGTTATTTAGATGAATTTTTAGATGAATATGCATCTTTGTTGAATAAAGTTTATTATTATTATATAGAGTAAATAAAAAAATATTAAAAAGTCATAAACAAAAGTTTTTCTTCATGGAATGCTGAATCCCCTTAGCAATAGATTTAGTATGGTAGGGCTATCTAGGTTCACCACACAAAAATAATGTACTGCAAACATTTCTGAGGTACAAGGATCCAAGATCTATTCTCTTTTCAAGTCAGTGATACGTATTAATCAGTCTAAGCATATGAAACTGTTTATAAAAACAAAAGGATGGATTTATTCTATAATAAACTTCTAATGGATATGCCCTTAAGGTATTTCATTACAATACTACAGGTACGTAGGAGATAGTGGGTTCACTATATTTAGAAATAATTCAACTAGTTGTAAAGGAGATGTGTGGGAATGTGAATAAACGAAAGGATGGATTTATTCTATAATAAACTTATAATGTATATGCCCTTAAGGTATTTCATTACAATTCTACAGTTACGTAGGAAATAGTGGGTTCAATATGTTTAGAAATAATTCAACTAGTTGTAAAGGAGATGTGTAGGAATGTGAATAAACGAAAGGATGGATTTATTCTATAATAAACTTATAATGTATATGCCCTTAAGGTATTTCATTACAATTCTACAGTTACGTAGGAAATAGTGGGTTCAATATGTTTAGAAATAATTCAACTAGTTGTAAAGGAGATGTGTGGGAATGTGAATAAACGAAAGGATGGATTTATTCTATAATAAACTTATAATGTATAATACTACAGTTACGTAGGAAATAGTGGGTTCGCTATATTTAGAAATAATTCAACTAGTTGTAAAGGAGATGTGTGGGAATGTGAATAAACGAAAGAATGGATATATATATATATAGATGTTTGTGTGTTTGTCCTTTATCGAATCGTGAACTATTTGGCCGATCATTATGCAAATTTGTATGTATGTGTAATTTTACAGGGAGAAGGTTTATATGTTATGCCCATTGATTTAACACGCCACCAGGCAGTGATGCTGAAGATAAAAGTTTTAGAAGTGCCTGCACATTATAAACTGCAATTACGTTACAGTTACGTATATAAATAGCCAAACACTAATTGAAGGCGCTAAGTTATTATGTATATTTGTCTTTAAAATCAATTTCTTGTTGAACTCAAAGCTTGAGGTTAGACCTCTTCATAATAAATTACATGTACGTGTACAATGGTTATAAGCATACACATATTTTCATGATTGTGGCAACAACGCAAACTTTATATCGGCGTTCGAAATATAATTCACTTGATCCAGAAGTACACATTCACGGGCAAATAGTGCGAAGCCGCGGGAAACAGCTAGTTCTATAATAAACTTAACTTTACAGAATTTCTGTAAGTGTATTCTCACCATTAAAATTTCAGTATTGTAGGACTAATTAGAATCCAAAGTTGTTTAACATACTCAATGGATATTTCCAGTTTAGAAAGTTGCAATTAGGTCTAAACCTAATTCAATTTAACTTGGAGGTTAAAATCTATATTCTTTTGCCACACGGCCCCCAACCACAGACGCCGGTGGTCAATTGGAATCAAAGAGAGGCATTTATAGTGAGTTTATCGATGGAGTTCGGAAGTAATGCTGCAAAACACGAGAGTGGACATAGTTGCACGTGTCGCCGTTAGATAGCGCGGCGGTAGCTCTCGGATCATTTGAGCGTCTGCTCTCTGAATGGCTTCAGCTTCGCGGAACAGTCAGTCGGCGTTAGAGTCTCGTTCTGGGTAGTACGTAGCGGTCGTACCCGCGGGTTTCTTCACTGAGTGTTGTGAGAAGTGACAACCCTCTTGTCTGTGTGTGTCACCCTGCCAAGTCACTGTTTTTATTATAAAAGTTCAGTTTCTTGTGTTTGTGTACTGGAAGTGAGTGTCTTTAGTGTTGCAGCCATCTGTTCCGTTTCGCGTCCCCTTCTCCCGAGTAAAAAGGATACATTCAACTTTACAAGGTAAAAGTCCTGGAACCGAAACGTAAAGTTTGTTAACGTAATGTTTTGAAATTGAAAATAAACCGGCAATACAATGTTACAAAGTTATATAAAATGCCATGTTGGCCTGTTTTCTTAACGTAGATTGATAAAATTTAATTACAGTTTGTTAATAGATAAATCTTGGAAAGTTAAAGTATAGTAACATTTGCAACTAACAAACGGTAACACTGAACAGACACACGCATTGAGTCATTACTCACTGTTTTTCGTATACAAAAATTTGTGTGAGTTTGTAATAAAAATGGAAATCAGTGTCCAGGACAGCTCCACAGCATTAATTTATATATATATATATACGATAATGTAATAAACGACCAGGGAAATCCATGCATGGTCGTGAGTCAACCACGACTCGCTTGTACCTAATTCAGTACCTTTAATTCGGAGTAGCAAAGATCGTTACCTTCTTAGTCTAGTTAAATGTGTAAGCCGTCACATCGCTATTAACATCTGAAAGAGGAGATTGAGTTACGTGTGTTAATTTAATTCTAATATGTGATAAACCAATTTAGAACTGCTGTAGTAAACAATACGTGTTAAATACGCTTCACAACGAGTCTTTTTTGACAGTGTAAACATATGATTGTTTGTGTTTTATTCTTCTCGGTCTGTCACCGTAATTAACAGCGTTTATTAGGAGTCCAGTTTCGCCAATACTGAGCGTTTTGAATTGCTATAGTAGACAAAATGTGTTAGATACGCTGCACAACTAGACTCTTTTTGACAGTGTGAACATATGATTGTTTGTGTTTTTTTCTTTTCGGTCTGTCACCGTAATTAACAGCGTTTATTAGGAGTCCAATTTCGCCAATACTGAGCGTTTTGAATTGCTATAGTAAACAAAATGTGTTAGATACGCTTCACAACGAGACTCTTTTTGACAGTGTGAACATATGATTGTTTGTGTTTTTTTCTTCTCGGTCTGTCACCGTAATTAACAGCGTTTATTAGGAGTCCAGTTTCGCCAATACTGAGCGTTTAGAATTGCTATAGTAGACAAAATGTGTTAGATACGCTTCACAACGAGACTCTTTTTGACAGTGTGAACATATGATTGTTTGTGTTTTTTTTCTCGGTCTGTCACCGTAATTAACAGCGTTTATTAGGAGTCCAGTTTCGCCAATACTGAGCGTTTTGAATTGCTATAGTAAACAAAATGTGTTAGATACGCTTCACAACGAGACTCTTTTTGACAGTGTGAACATATGATTGTTTGTGTTTTTTTCTTCTCGGTCTGTCACCGTAATTAACAGCGTTTATTAGGAGTCCAGTTTCGCCAATACTGAGCGTTTAGAATTGCTATAGTAAACAAAATGTGTTAGATACGCTTCACAACGACACTCTTTTTGACAGTGTGAACATATGATTGTTTGTGTTTTTTTTTCTCGGTCTGTCACCGTAATTAACAGCGTTTATTAGGAGTCCAGTTTCGCCAATACTGAGCGTTTAGAATTGCTATAGTAAACAAAATGTGTTAGATACGCTTCACAACGAGACTCTTTTTGACAGTGTGAACATATGATTGTTTGTGTTTTTTTTTCTCGGCCTATCACCGTAGTTAACAGCGTTTATTAGGAGTCCAGTTTCGCCAATACTGAGCGTTTAGAATTGCTATAGTAAACAAAATGTGTTAGATACGCTTCACAACGACACTCTTTTTGACAGTGTGAACATATGATTGTTTGTGTTTTTTTCTTCTCGGTCTGTCACCGTAATTAACAGCGTTTATTAGGAGTCCAGTTTCGCCAATACTGAGCGTTTAGAATTGCTATAGTAAACAAAATGTGTTAGATACGCTTCACAACGAGACTCTTTTTGACAGTGTGAACATATGATTGTTTGTGTTTTTTTCTTCTCGGTCTGTCACCGTAATTAACAGCGTTTATTAGGAGTCCAGTTTCGCCAATACTGAGCGTTTTGAATTGCTATAGTAAACAAAATGTGTTAGATACGCTTCACAACGAGACTCTTTTTGACAGTGTGAACATATGATTGTTTGTGTTTTTTTCTTCTCGGTCTGTCACCGTAATTAACAGCGTTTATTAGGAGTCCAGTTTCGCCAATACTGAGCGTTTAGAATTGCTATAGTAAACAAAATGTGTTAGATACGCTTCACAACGAGACTCTTTTTGACAGTGTGAACATGTTATTGTTTGTGTTTTTTTCTTCTAGGTCTGTCACCGTAATTAACAGCGTTTATTAGGAGTCCAGTTTCGCCAATACTGAACACATAATGGTGACCGGACCGACACCTCTTGTGTCTCCGGCTTCTAGTTGCCGTGGGCATTCAATCTGTCACTGGCATTCATTGACTTTGATGGCGACTCCCTGTTTGGGGAACTCTGAGTCTCGTTAGCCGAGTAGTGCATTATGGTGGATTTATACAAACGCAGAGCGGCTTTGAGGCTCTTTGACTCACTGGACTCAATCCCCCCATATGGAGGATATTCATCTTTACCTCTATGTCCATGAGTACCTAATGATATTGCTATGGATGAATTTGTACTAGGTCACTCAAACTTGCTAAAAATCATGATTTCAGCGGTTTTTACATCAGACAATAGCCATGAACGGAATTCTAAATGCCCATGATATACTTAAAGAAAACCAGGCTTTCCCATTGAGTAGGCTTACTGTTTTCAGTTGATGTCTTCAGAAGTCAATCTAGAACCTATGCCGTATAGGTTAATACGGAACCTATACGTAGTCCGTATTAACATTTATTTTATTATTAAATGAAATATCTATACACGGTTTTTACAGGTTTCAGTTGAAATTCTCAGATGCTACGGAAAAGCTTTTTGGGGCTAGCAACCTGTAGCCTATACAGTGGTGGTAAGGTTTACATTTGGCGCGTTACCAGTGTTTTTTTTAGTTTCATGGCTCACTATGCACTTCCTTTTTTTAATTCTTTATTACGCCAGACAAAAGCAGTTATGCCTTGACTTTCGAAACTTATTTATTTATAAAACAGTTTTATATTTCAATTTAATGCATTTACTTGTACATCTTAAGAAACAATAAAATTTTTTAACACCTTTTAAGTAAAAAAGATGTGATTTTGAAAAACTTTGAATGTTATAAAAAACTCTAATTATTATTCTATACGAATATGGCATGGCCATCCATATTTATGAAATACTGTTTCCTAAATTATTACTTTTAAAAAGGGCAAAAATGCTCAGCCCACAGCGGTAGACGTAAACTAGTGGGCGACTTGTAAAATCGCCAGGCTACAAGAGGAAACGTGGTTAAATTCTACAGAGTCTAGTCTAAAGCGACACAATCCAAAACTCTACTCTTCAAAGTGTTGTTAAGACACCTCCATGAAAACGAAACAAAAGTAGATACAAATCTTTCGATAATTTCGCAAGGATTTTGAGGTTATTTGGATTAAAAATGTAGGAAACTTAGATCAGGATATTATTTTTTATGTATAAGAAATAAAAACCGAAGGTAATGCAACATTTTTTACAATATTACTTTTAAAACCTGTAATTTTCACTTTAAAATAGCATTCCCTGAAGTTACGATTCATGTAAAAACTGTAAATATTGATATGCTTATCTTTAACCATCTTTCCTAGGGTCTGGTTACACATTTGCCAAACATTACTATTGTACTTTAAATGTTAATTTGTAGAGTAACCAAAACACTCTTTTCAGCTAGGCCTTTCTTAAGAAAAGTTACCTTAACGACAGTAAATTTAAAACAGTTTTACGTTTTACCGAACCAAAAACTGATTTCACCAACTTAACCACCATTGACGAGAGGAACTTTGGTACCTGGTAAGGTCAGGACTTGTTTACCTAAGGAAATATGAACTATTTTATGCCAGATTACAATAAAAACAGACTAAAAGATGTAATAATCATTTACACACGCAAGGTATAATTTAATAACTAGTTGTTACTGCGTAATTATTCTTGGTATAATTCTTCTCTGTGCTTCGTCGAACCTCCATATATCAACCTTTCAGATAGGTAGCATTATCTAGAAGAAATAAATTTCACCTTTTGACACTGCAGTGTTCGTGAACTCCCATTCATCTTCAAACTACTTCTTTACAAACGTATTACGTGAACAATAGTGGTACGTTTTTGAAGTGGTTTAACAAAATTAGTTACTATTTTATCCGGTAATTTGACAGATCCGTTTTTATTGTGACGCAATGATATGCATGATTTCGGTTTTTACGTTGCTTGGGATAATGAAGTTTCGGTTACGCATTACAATAACCTCCATCAAGTAAACAAGATCCTACTTAAGTTATCATAGACAATCACTTTGTTTTCTACAGTTTCCTATCTTGAAATATGTATTAGAAACAAGGCTTGTACATTGAATATTGTTAATTATTGAAGACGTGGTGGAAGTAGAATCCTATAAGAGCACAGGTATGTTTAGTAAAGAAGGCCTAGTATTGTTTTACCCAAATTAATAATTCTGTTTTCGAGCGTTTCAGTTAGTGTGTTTAGCGAGTATATGTGTGAATATAGACTACTGGTTATTATTACTATAACATGTTGTTCTAAGGTATGTGTAGATACATCTTGTTGGGAGTGCCGATGGCTGACCGGTCTAAGATGTTGGACTTTGAGTCTGAGTTGGAGATAGCGCAGGTTCGAATCCTGTCTGTGACCGTTGCACTTTTTATCAGTACCGTGGACCTTGTACTGTATCGACTCTCCTCCCCCTTATTCTGTTTGATAAGATCCGCGCACAGGCCAGTGGCCATACGAGGACGGGCAGAATAAGGGATAAAAGGGGAGCGGCTTCTCCTTTTATTAAAAAAGATTGATGTCTAAGCTAACCAAACAGTATGGTTAAAGCATTACATGTTAGTAGGTTAATTAACACAAACCCCATGCTCAGTGACTGATAGACATATATGAGCACATATTACACGTTCATTTAAGCCATCATGAATGTACATTCGCGTTTGTGCGTTTCTATATAGCCCACACACAAAAAGTTCCTTAGAAACAGACCTTTGAAGAATTTAAGAGCGTCGTGGTTTTTGACAACGAACATTCCACCGGCGAAGAAATTCCCCGATTGAATAATCTAGAGAGAAAACAACTTTCTTTCCAGTTGCCCACCTATATGTTTTTGTTCCGATACTTGTACAAATGTAAAGAATATGTAATTCAAGGATTGTGAAAAACTTTCCTATCGTGTTTTCTGCGAACATTTAAACAATCTAAACATAGTCTTATTAATTAGCTCTCCAGTGCACAAATATAGTTTTTAACTATTAAACAGAGAAGCATCATTCCCTACACAAACATAAATTATACTATATAGATCCTAATAATCATGTAATCGACTGACACAATTCCTGTTATTGATGTCTAGTAACTCAAATGTCCAGTGTAAAATCACTGAACAAATTGGCAAGTTTACAGTGAACATATTTTTAAGGTAACAATTTTCCAACAATATCAGTAACTAAATTGAAAAGAGCACAAAGAAGAGAAACCTAGATAAGAGCAGGTTAACTCTAATTAAACAAAACGTACTCCAATACTGCGTCAGCCAGTGGCTTATCGATCATTAGAGGCCTGAAAGCCACGCACCCCTCCCCCTCCCCCTCCCATCACAGCTGACAATCCCCACCATCTCCAAGCCTAATTTGTGTTACACTCCTATTAATCCTCAGACTTACAGTGCATCTGCGTGGGAGGGCTAGAAGTTGCTGGATGAACTACAGCTCCGTACATACACAAGTGGTCTTATATTGTCTGTGGAACTGGAGGTCTGTTGTCTTTGTCTGTTGAAGTGGTGTCTACTTTTGTCTAGAGGCTATTAAATATAATTACGATCAAAGTAAAGATATTATTTCACTTCCTGGCGGATGCAGATCGGTTAAATCACGCTGAATACCTCATTGTCCTATAAATAAATACCACCTTTATCTATAGCCCCAATTTTGGTCTACATCAGGAACAAGTAGTCTACTAAGCACGAGTTAGGAACAGTACATCTGTTTGAGTTGTACTCCTTGTAGTATTCATCCACAGTTCTTGATTAATGTTTAAGATTAGGGTAAAGATTTCCAGTCTGAAAAAATATTTTTATTCCAGAAGACAAGACCCAATTTTCATTGTATAGGCATACACCCTAGATTTTTTTAACTCGATACAGATAATTCCTCTAAGGAAGAAATCGTACTACTTTTGGTGGAGGACGAAACGGTATGTAACAGTATGTAAAGGGTTGAATATATAAAATGAGAAATATTTCCTGATCATATATTTCATATCTTGACACGCTTAGACCGACCGTCAGACAATAAATGACAGTTAAATGAACGTTAGCTAACTTATATGGTGACTTTCAGCCTCTTTAACTAATTGTCTGACGAAGATATCAATATTATTTATGTATTACAAAAAATAGTTATGACTCTACCAATTTTAACGTGACTGGCGATTGAAGTCTATCTTAGGAAATATCCCTCTACGGACAAAAAAAAAAAAAAAAAAAAAAAAAAAAAAAAAAAAAAAAAAAAAAAAAAAAAAAAAAAAAAAAAAAAAACAGGCTGTGTCCTTAAGCAAATTCATATTGGTTCCAGGCTCCTGTACTATGGCATTTGAAATTAATATAAGATCAATCGCATGGTTTCCAATAGACAAACACAACGGGGAATAAAAGAGAAGTGGTATTAAAAAAGCAATTCTACTTACTATTTTAATTTTAATTAAATCGGATTACATTATATCGTACCTAGATTTAATACTCAGGTCAGTTGTTTTTTAATTTATTATCTAACTCACATTCTATCTCACGTTTAAAAGAGCTAAAATGCAACGACAGAAATAACTTAGAATGGACCTGATTGCTTTATCCAATCCGATTAGTTTGGTCTACAGCAGGAACAAGTAGTCTACTAAGCACGAGTTAGGAACAGTACATCTGTTTGAGTTGTAGCTCTACAACACGGATAAGTGAGTGTGAATCTGATCGCATTATACAATCCGACTTGTTTGGTCTACAGCAGGAACAAGTAGTCTACTAAGCACGAGTTAGGAACAGTACATCTGTTTGAGTTGTAGCTCTTACAACACGGTTAAGTGAGTGTGAATCTGATCGCATTATACAATCCGACTTGTTTGGTCTACATCAGGAACAAGTAGTCTACTAAGCACGAGTCAGGAACAGTACATCTGTTTGAGTTGTAGCTCTACAACACGGATTAAGTGAGTGTGAATCTGATCGCATTATACAATCCGGCTTGTTTGGTCTACATCAAGGAACAAGTAGTCTACTAAGCACGAGTTAGGAACAGTACATCTGTTTGAGTTGTAGCTCTTACAACACGGATAGGTGAGTGTGAATCTGATCGCATTATACAATCCGACTTGTTTGGGTTATACATCAGGAACAAGTAGTCTACTAAGCACGAGTCAGGAACAGTTACATCTGTTTGAGTTGTAGCTCTACAAACACGGATTAAGTGAGTGTGAATCTGATCGCATTATACAATCCGACTGTTTGGTCTTACATCAGGAACAAGTAGTCTACTAAGCACGAGTTAGGAACAGTACATCTGTTTGAGTTGTAGCTCTACAACCACGGATAAGTGAGTGTGAATCTGATCGCATTATACAATCCGACTTGTTTGGTCTACATCAGGAACAAGTAGTCTACTAAGCACGAGTCAGGAACAGTACATCTGTTTGAGTTGTAGCTCTACAACACGGATAAGTGAGTGTGAATCTGATCGCATTATACAATCCCGACTTGTTTGGTCTACATCAGGAACAAGTAGTCTACTAAGCACGAGTTAGGAACAGTACATCTGTTTGGAGTTGTAGCTCTACAACACGGATAAGTGAAGTGTGAATCTGATCGCATTATACAATCCGGCTTGTTTGGTCTACAGCAGGAACAAGTAGTCTACTAAGCACGAGTTAGGAACAGTACATCTGTTTGAGTTGTAGCTCTACAACACGGGATAAGTGAGTGTGAATCTGATCGCATTATACAATCCGACTTGTTTGGTCTACATCAGGAACAAGTAGTCTACTAAGCACGAGTCAGGAACAGTACATCTGTTTGAGTTGTAGCTCTACAACACGGATAAGTGAGTGTGAATCTGATCGCATTATACAATCCGGCTTGTTTGGTCTACATCAGGAACAAGTAGTCTACTAAGCACGAGTTAGGAACAGTACATCTGTTTGAGTTGTAGCTCTACAACACGGATTAAGTGAGTGTGAATCTGATCGCATTATACAATCCGACTTGTTTGGTCTACATCAGGAACAAGTAGTCTACTAAGCACGAGTCAGGAACAGTACATCTGTTTGAGTTGTAGCTCTACAACACGGATAAGTGAGTGTGAATCTGATCGCATTATACAATCCGACTTGTTTGGTCTACATCAGGAACAAGTAGTCTACTAAGCACGAGTTAGGAACAGTACATCTGTTTGAGTTGTAGCTCTACAACACGGATAAGTGAGTGTGAATCTGATCGCATTATACAATCCGACTTGTTTGGTCTACATCAGGAACAAGTAGTCTACTAAGCACGAGGTCAGGAACAGTACATCTGTTTGAGTTGTAGCTCTACACACGGATAAGTGAGTGTGAATCTGATCGCATTATACAATCCGACTTGTTTGGTCTACATCAGGAACAAGTAGTCTACTAAGCACGAGTTAGGAAACAGTACATCTGTTTGAGTTGTAGCTCTACAACACGGATAAGTGAGTGTGAATCTGATCGCATTATACCAAATCCGGCTTGTTTGGTCTACAGCCAGGAACAAGTAGTCTACTAAGCACGAGTTAGGAACAGTACATCTGTTTGATTTGTAGCTCTACAACACGGATAAGTGAGTGTGAATCTGATCGCATTATACAATCCGACTTGTTTGGTCTACATCAGGAACAAGTAGTCTACTAAGCACGAGTCAGGAACAGTACATCTGTTTGAGTTGTAGCTCTACAACACGGATAAGTGAGTGTGAATCTGATCGCATTATACAATCCGGCTTGTTTGGTCTACATCAGGAACAAGTAGTCTACTAAGCACGAGTTAGGAACAGTACATCTGTTTGAGTTGTAGCTCTACAACACGGATAAGTGAGTGTGAATCTGATCGCATTATACAATCCGACTTGTTTGGTCTACTCAGGAACAAAGTAGTCTACTAAGCACGAGTCAAGGAACAGTACATCTGTTTGAGTTGTAGCTCTACAACACGGATAAGTGAGTGTGAATCTGATCGCATTATACAATTCCGACTTGTTTGGTCTACATCAGGAACAAGTAGTCTACTAAGCCACGAGTTAGGAACAGTACATCTGTTTGAGTTGTAGCTCTACAACACGGATAAGTGAGTGTGAATCTGATCGCATTATACAATCCGACTTGTTTGGTCTACATCAGGAACAAGTAGTTCTACTAAGCACGAGTCAGGAACAGTACATCTGTTTGAGTTGTAGCTCTACAACACGGATAAGTGAGTGTGAATCTGATCGCATTATACAATCCGACTTGTTTGGTCTACATCAGGAACAAAGTAGTCTACTAAGCACGAGTTAGGAACAGTACATCTGTTTGAGTTGTAGCTCTACAACACGGATAGTGAGTGTGTGATCTGATCGCATTATACAATCCGGGCTTGTTGGTCTACAGCCAGGAACAAGTAGTCTACTAAGCACGAGTTAGGAAACAGTACATCTGTTTGAGTTGTAGCTCTACAACACGGATAAGTGAGTGTGAATCTGATCGCATTATACAATCCGACTTGTTTTGGTCTACATCAGGAACAAGTAGTCTACTAAGCACGAGTCTGGAACAGTACATCTGTTTGAGTTGTAGCTCTACAACACGGATAAGTGAGTGTGAATCTGATACGCATTATACAATCCGGCTTGTTTTGGTGTTCAAGGAAGTAGTCTACTAAGATCTGAGGTTAGGAACAGTACATCTGTTTGAGTTGTAGCTCTACAACACGGATAAGTGAGTGTGAATCTGATAGCATTATACAATCCGACTTGTTTGGTCTGTACATCAGGAACAAGTAGTCTACTAAGCACGAGTCAGGAACAGTACATCTGTTTGAGTTGTAGCTCTACAAACGGATAAGTGAGTGTGAATCTGATCGCATTATACAATCCGACTTGTTTGGTCTACATCAGGAACAAGTAGTCTACTAAGCACGAGTTAGGAACAGTACATCTGTTTGAGTTGTAGCTCTACAACACGGATAAGTGAGTGTGAATCTGATCGCATTATACAATCCGACTTGTTTGGTCTACATCAGGAACAAGTAGTCTACTAAGCACGAGTCAGGAACAGTACATCTGTTTGAGTTGTAGCTCTACAACACGGATAAGTGAGTGTGAATCTGATCGCATTATTTACAATCCGACTTGTTTGGTCTACATCAGGAACAAGTAGTCTACTAAGCACGAGTTAGGAAACAGTACATCTGTTTGAGTTGTAGCTCTACAACACGGATAAGTGAGTGTGAATCTGATCGCATTATACAATCCGACTTGTTTGGTCTACATCAGAACAAGTAGTCTACTAAGCACGAGTTTAGGAACAGTACATCTGTTTGAGTTGTAGCTCTACAACACGGATAAGTGAGTGTGTGAAATCTGATCGCATTATACAATCCGACTTGTTTGGTCTACATCAGGAACAAGTAGTCTACTAAGCACGAGTTAGGAACAGTACATCTGTTTGAGTTGTAGCTCTACAACACGGATAAGTGAGTGTGAATCTGATCGCATTATACAATCCGACTTGTTTGGTCTACATCTCAGGAACAAGTAGTCTACTAAGCACTGAGTTAGGAACAGTACATCTGTTTGAGTTGTAGCTCTACAACACGGATAAGTGAGTGTGAATTGATGCATTATACTATCCGACTAGGTTTGGTCTACATCAGGAACAAGTAGTCTACTAAGCACGAGTTAGGAACAGTACATCTGTTTGAGTTGTAGCTCTACAAACGGATAAGTGAGTGTGAATCTGATAGCATTATACAATCCGACTTGTTTGGTTCTAATCAGGAAACAAGTAGTCTACTGCACGAGTTAGGAACAGTACATCTGTTTGAGTTGTAGCTCTACAACACTGATAAGTGAGTGTGAATCTGATCGCATTATACAATCCGACTTGTTTGGTCTACAGCAGGAACAAGTAGTCTACTAAGCACGAGTTAGGAACAGTACATCTGTTTGAGTTGTAGCTCTACAACACGGATAAGTGAGTGTGAATCTGATCGCATTATACAATCCGACTAGTTTGGTCTACAGCAGGAACAAGTAGTCTACTAAGCACGAGTTAGGAACAGTACATCTGTTTGAGTTGTAGCTCTACAACACGGATAAGTGAGTGTGAATCTGATCGCATTATACAATCCGACTTGTTTGGTCTACAGCAGGAACAAGTAGTCTACTAAGCACGAGTTAGGAACAGTACATCTGTTTGAGTTGTAGCTCTACAACACGGATAAGTGAGTGTGAATCTGATCGCATTATACAATCCGACTTGTTTGGTCTACAGCAGGAACAAGTAGTCTACTAAGCACGAGTTAGGAACAGTACATCTGTTTGAGTTGTAGCTCTACAACACGGATAAGTGAGTGTGAATCTGATCGCATTATACAATCCGACTTGTTTGGTCTACAGCAGGAACAAGTAGTCTACTAAGCACGAGTTAGGAACAGTACATCTGTTTGAGTTGTAGCTCTACAACACGGATAAGTGAGTGTGAATCTGATCGCATTATACAATCCGACTAGTTTGGTCTACAGCAGGAACAAGTAGTCTACTAAGCACGAGTTAGGAACAGTACATCTGTTTGAGTTGTAGCTCTACAACACGGATAAGTGAGTGTGAATCTGATCGCATTATACAATCCGACTTGTTTGGTCTACAGCAGGAACAAGTAGTCTACTAAGCACGAGTTAGGAACAGTACATCTGTTTGAGTTGTAGCTCTACAACACGGATAAGTGAGTGTGAATCTGATCGCATTATACAATCCGACTAGTTTGTCCTACAGCAGGAACAAGTAGTCTACTAAGCACGACTTAGGAACAGTACATCTGTTTGAGTTGTAGCTCTACAACACGGATAAGTGAGTGTGAATCTGATCGCATTATACAATCCGACTAGTTTGTCCTACAGCAGGAACAAGTAGTCTACTAAGCACGAGTTAGGAACAGTACATCTGTTTGAGTTGTAGCTCTACAACACGGATAAGTGAGTGTGAATCTGATCGCATTATACAATCTGACTTGTTTGGTCTACAGCAGGAACAAGTAGTCTACTAAGCACGAGTTAGGAACAGTACATCTGTTTGAGTTGTAGCTCTACAACACGGATAAGTGAGTGTGAATCTGATCGCATTATACAATCCGACTAGTTTGTCCTACAGCAGGAACAAGTAGTCTACTAAGCACGACTTAGGAACAGTACATCTGTTTGAGTTGTAGCTCTACAACACGGATAAGTGAGTGTGAATCTGATCGCATTATACAATCTGACTTGTTTGGTCTACAGCAGGAACAAGTAGTCTACTAAGCACGAGTTAGGAACAGTACATCTGTTTGAGTTGTAGCTCTACAACACGGATAAGTGAGTGTGAATCTGATCGCATTATACAATCCGACTAGTTTGTCCTACATCAGGAACAAGTAGTCTACTAAGCACGACTTAGGAACAGTACATCTGTTTGAGTTGTAGCTCTACAACACGGATAAGTGAGTGTGAATCTGATCGCATTATACAATCCGAATAGTTTGTCCTACATCAGGAATAAGTAGTCTACTAAGCACGAGTTAGGAACAGTACATCTGTTTGAGTTGTAGCTCTACAACACGGATAAGTGAGTGTGAATCTGATCGCATTATACAATCTGACTTGTTTGGTCTACAGCAGGAACAAGTAGTCTACTAAGCACGAGTTAGGAACAGTACATCTGTTTGAGTTGTAGCTCTACAACACGGATAAGTGAGTGTGAATCTGATCGCATTATACAATCCGACTAGTTTGGTCTACAGCAGGAACAAGTAGTCTACTAAGCACGAGTTAGGAACAGTACATCTGTTTGAGTTGTAGCTCTACAACACGGATAAGTGAGTGTGAATCTGATCGCATTATACAATCCGACTTGTTTGGTCTACAGCAGGAACAAGTAAGTCTACTAAGCACGAGTTAGGAACAGTACATCTGTTTGAGTTGTAGCTCTACAACACGGATAAGTGAGTGTGAATCTGATCGCATTATACAATCCGACTTGTTTGGTCTACAGCAGGAACAAGTAGTCTACTAAGCACGAGTTAGGAACAGTACATCTGTTTGAGTTGTAGCTCTACAACACGGATAAGTGAGTGTGAATCTGATCGCATTATACAATCCGACTAGTTTGGTCTACAGCAGGAACAAGTAGTCTACTAAGCACGAGTTAGGAACAGTACATCTGTTTGAGTTGTAGCTCTACAACACGGATAAGTGAGTGTGAATCTGATCGCATTATACAATCCGACTAGTTTGGTCTACACCAGGAACAAGTACTCAGCACAAGCCGGGAACACAACACACCCACCCCGTGGCACCCCCAGCTTTTGTTTCACTATTGTTCCTGTACGGTGCAGACAAAAGTATGAGTCACCTCACTACAGCCTTGTAGTGTGAGGGGCAGACATCACAGATATAATCGATACACACACATGTTCAGTCTGTGAGATTCTTACTCGGAAAATACACGGTGTTCCACAAGGACAGGTAATTTTACGTGGCTATGAGAGCGATAAATATAAACGGTAAAAAATATCTCGTTAATTGACTGAGCGCTAGCGAAGCCTAATACTCGAGGGGTTGGAAAAAATTAAATTTTTGTTTTATGTTTGTCAGTCTGTCTATCCTTACGCTATTACGAAAACGAACTGATCTATAGACTTGAAATTTTACATTAAGCTTTATTTGTATACATATGTAACGCCGAGCTCGATGATCGCACACACATAGGATTTGGGTGTGCGTTAGTGAACATATACATTGGGTTTATGTGTAACCACGATGGCTATGAAGAAATTTGGAGAATAAATACGTTTATAAAAAGAACAATAATGAAATTTTAATATGTGCCATAGTAAGTCATATAGCTATAGACTTGAAGTTTGCATTCATCCCAGCAATGGTACGTGACATGTGGTAGAGATGTAAGTTATATAAATGTTTAATTCAGGTGGAAAATATAATATCTAAATAAAATTAATTATACAAAAAATAACAACTCTACATCCCTTCATTTTTGGAATAACTGTTCGAAGCCTCAAAGTCTTTGGCGTAAGTTTTTTTTATGTCGCGGGTCCAATAACTTTACAGGCAGAATCGGTGAATTAATTTTGCAGCGAATTTATGCCTGTAAAAATCATTAAATTCTCAGTTTTAATACAATTCAGCTGATTAGTTTGGAATGAGTATGTTTTAGTAATAATTTAGTAAATTTATTGGATTTTAAAAATATTATAAACCCCAGTCTTGCAAACATTTTTGGATTTCCCCGAAACTAAGGAATGTACCTACATTTTAAAATTAATTTAATTTAATTTTTGGTTTAGAAAACTATACAATTATAAAAATACCTTAATAATTTCAGTCTCAGAAATGTATTTTACTTACGAAGCTAAAATATACGTGAAGAATTCCCCTGCCATTAACTAGCTAAGTAAGTGTTTTAAAATAAGTATTCCTTGCAAATTCTTTACCTTTCCTCGTGGAATACCCTCTACATTTTAAAGAACACTTGTATATACGACCGTATTTTATCGAAAATAGATAGTGAATCTATTTAAAACTCTTTTTTACTCTAATTCGGTGGGTTGGTTCTAACATTAAACGTACCCGTAATTGAATTACGTTTTTGAACCCAAATTAACATAATATGGCATTTAATTCCATCCGTAGAATTATGTGTAGTAAGTAATTAATGATTTATTCAATAATAATATATATGTATTAAAGGGCCATTATTAAGAGAACCTAAGAATTCTCGTTTGCAAAGTTCAGAATATTATATATTAAACTTGTACAGTTCACAATGTTTAACTCATTAATACGCTAGTTCATAATCTTTGGTTTGACCATACTCTGGTACAGTACTGTGTTTATTGCACATATTCCGTATGAACAAGCGAAGGTAGATAGATGAATACGCAGGGTTTGTTGGAAAGCGGTGAATAGGAAGGCCGCAGGGCTGACAAAACACGCCGAGGATAAGCCTAATGAAAGTCGAGCTCCTGTGGAAACTCTGGAAACTCATTTGGCGTAAGTACGGCTTTAGGGAAACACCGGCTTCCCGCGTGTGTTAAAATTGGCATCTAATATATAGAGAAGAGTTTAATGCTCGCTTTGGACGAGGGTAATATCTTCCAAGGTTCGTTTTACGCTTTAGCGTGGAGTGGGTTATAGTACCTCGAACCAGGAACGTTTATTTAGGGAGTTATCAGTTCTTTCCTACTTATAATCGACGGGTTTGAGCTACAGAGTCGCAAAGTACTGTTAGTGAGCAATACAATTTTGAATCTTATTGAAGTACACAATTTTATAATGGCTTAAAGAAAGCTAATATTGGTTTTAAGATGATGTTTAATTGTATATAAAGTACCGGTTTACTATCTAAAGTGGGTTTTGTAGGTTTCCAATACAAAATTTGTGGGTAAAAGAACTGCAATTTTTTGGGAAAACTACATATCAAAGAAGAATATTCTCCAAAATGGGGTACAGTAAGTTACGTTGACCTATAGAATAATTTTCTGAATGGATTAATAAACGGATACAAAAAAGTAGCGATGGACCTGACAGAACTCAAAAAAGAGTTATCGTACAAACAGACAGACATACAGACAGAATGCCATTTGATTTTTTGACCAAAAAAATCAAAACTGTTCTTCCTTTGACCATGGGAAACCTGTATCAAGTACCTACGACCTTTCTATCGAGTTATCACACGGACGAACAGACGGACTCCTTTTTGCACTTTTGACCCCAAAACCAATAGCGTACTTTCTTGAGCTCAGAGGAACCTATGTAGCAAGTTTCTAGTCTGTTGTATTTTTCTATAAAAAGTGATTGTATAAAAGGACAGATGTTTGGACATCGAAAAGGGTTTTAATAAGGCCCTTTCGATGTTGGGTCATTAATCAATAGAAAGGTATTGTTATAGTCTTAAAAAACACAAAAGAGAGAAGATACTTCGAATGATGAGAACCTAAATCTAACCATTGAACTGAATTTAAACGACAGTACTCGTTGATTCGTTGCTCTTTCGAATAAATTTCATTGGTCCTTATCTTTATTTAGACTCAACGTTTATTAACATTGTAGCCTAAAGTAATATTAATTTTCGAGTTACAAAACGATATTCATCAGGAGACTACAGAAGCAGGGTGTCTGATGTGGGTGGACACCACATCCTGCCATAAATAACTCACTATAACTCACATATCGCACGTCATTGCCCTTCAGCGTGAAGCTGTGCGTGTGTGGAGCCGATCCTGTGTCTGTAATACATCACGTACTTGATCGGTAATACTTGAAGTAATAGTGTATGAATTATCAGGTTAACAAACGCATGGAACGTTGGAAATCTTTAGGAATAGAAAACGATCACCGAACACCAGCTTGGAGTATCAGTACTCCAAATTTTACTTTATTTGGCCATGAATTAAGTATGGGTTAGATAAACAAACAGACATGAACTAGCCAAGGATGGCTGTTTTTCTACAGTTTGTCTAATAATAAGCTGAATAGCCAGTAGAAGCTTAAGAGAATCCTAAAGTTGAAAACGGGAATTCCATTCTTGCCTGTATTGGATAGCATATGCCGTACAATGCCAAATTCTATTTATTCTCCACCTTTACGGTGAATTTGATACCTTTACAAGGAACCTTGTAATCGAAGCGGTTATTGCTGATGTCACGTGACGCTGAAACTCATCTCCAAAATCCGACCCCAACTAATTTTGTTACAATTTCGCTCCACCGGTCCTATTCAAATATTGGGATATACATATTCTTATAACATCAGCAATATATCTAATCCGTACTGCCTTACCTGGTAACCTATAGTAACTTAAACACTATTACAAACTGAATGAACAAACATGGAAATATAGACTAAGTCCAGTTAACTCATATATGGTGACTGTGCCAAGGTTTCTCCTTCTTCTTCAACTATGGACTCTTGTTGGGTAACCTACTAAGAGCTAGTCAAGGAACCTCGTTTTTTATTTACTGAATATTTAGTCTAGATGTATAATCATATTATCTATGGATTTGAAAGTATACGAAATAATATGATTATTTAGTATTTGCGTTCCTTACAATTCTTATTATCGTAATGTTGTTAGCGTGATTTAACATAACACTATATTTATTAATATTTGGTGTTGGATAGTTGTACTTCCAGTTTCCGGTGCCCTGGGGAACCACAAAGCAAGAGTACGTGGTGGTTACATTTTAACATTGACTTTTAATATTCTACATTTTATTCTTTGATCAGGACCTACGGTAAGATAGGGAGGGTTTCAGTACCACAACGCAGGAGTGCATGTTAGCTGAATCTGGCCACTGGTTTTAATATGAATTGTCCAATTTAAGTTTTTATTCCTCATTGTTTACATGAGATCCGTTGTAGATGGTAGCCAATATTTTTCAAGTCATACGAAATAGCGTGCTGCTACTAAACAAGTCATGAGTTAGCTGAAGTTGGTTTTGCTCAAAGTACAAAAATGAATATTTTCTACCGAAATGTGAAATAGAAATATGATGATTTTTCTTCAGCTGATTATATGCAATCTATCTCAGATATATATGGGCTGCAATACGTCTTCTTTTCACTCCTGTATATAAGACTAGTACCATGTCATTATTTGTTGTAGTGTAACTAGTTCATAATGTAATTACTATGAATACACCGACTTGAACCCAGCGGACACTCCTTATCGCGTAGACCGACAAACCACACGACTGAGGTTCGATTGAGGTTCAATACCGCATACATGTGTGGATCGAACGTTGTTTTCCGTCAAGATCCTTTTTCATGCACAGTAATATGTACAGTAACTGCGAGGTAAACGGTTACTTCTAGAGTATATCCACAAGACACAACTTGCAATGGTTGTTTTAGTGGTTAATTTTATATATCTTTATGCGCATTTATACATGTATTATTTAGATATATTTGCTCCATCATGAATAAGTGTATAAGGAGTCGTATCGTAGACATTGAAATTGGAACTGTCTTAATAGTCATAACCTTAATTACTGGAAGTTACAATTCTCCAAAATAATTTTTGTACAAATGGTTAGACGGTCAACACTTCCTAAGGGTGTTTTGCCTTCCTAAGAACCTTTAGAGGTATTGTAGCACCTTAAGGGTCTATAGGTTTTGTATATAGTATCTTGTTATATCCACCCTAGAAACTTTATACGGTACACATTTTCATGAACCGTCAAGTTTTGAGAACGGTTCTGTTCTCTACAAGTCTCTAAAATGTAGATTTTAGACTGATGGACATGGACAGTAAAGTGGGCTTTGTATTCCTGTTCTGCAAAACAATAGATAGTCAGACACCTTTGTCTACTTAAATATAATATATATTTGATGCTACTTTGGGAGTATGGATATATTCAGGATGGGGAAGAGGAATTAAGACTTGTCTCCTGCTGAGGTACTGCCAATGAAACATGAGAGGAGTTTGGGGTAATATCGGTTTTAGTGAAGCCACCTTGAAAGGAGGAGAGGCTAGGATTCTTCAGCTTATAGCGGACGAAGTTCCCAGGGAAAGCACATGTACCTCGCTTGCGAATTACGTTAGGTACTGAGGGATCTCCGCCCAATGCAAACGTCATTTTCCAAACTCACCTAACGCTTAAGTCGTCTCAGTATTGGGATCCCAAAGTCAAAGTCAAAGTCAAGTCTTTTATTGCCGTTGATAATAATACAATTATGTGGCAAAGGTCATACCGAATAAATCTAAACATTTTTACATTCGTTCACAATACCACATTCAGACATACAATCGTTACATTCATCCATACCACTTACTCGCCAATTCTCTCCACCGCCAACGCCAGTGTCAGTCTTCTAGATTGGAGGTCTCTCAACTATAATTCAAAAACTCGTCGACGCTATAGAATGCTTTAGATGCTAAAAAGCGCTTCAGACGAGTTTTTAACGCCTTGGGCGTTTGTACGTTTTTCATGGAATCAGGCAAACTGTTGATGATGAAACGGACACCTGCCTGCGAGGGCAGGTGTTCATAAACCACCGTTCTGTGTCGCCCAGTACGGTAGTTGTCTCTGCCTCTCGTTTCATATTCATGCACGTCACGGCCCCTAGTCAGGGCACATTTTGACTTACAGAATAAAACTGCCTCCAAGATATAGAGACATGGCAGAGTCAACAGCTGCAAACTTTTTGAAAGCAGGTCTGCACGACTCTCTGAAGTTCATGTTGGCGATTGTTCTGATCGCTTTCTTTTGAAGCCTGAAAACTCTCAAAATTTGATTGTTTGAACAAGCTCCCCACAAAATCACTCCGTAGGAAAGATGTGGGTAAATCAGGCCGTAATACGCCGCCATCAGCACCTGACTTGGGCAGTATTTGGCTAAAGATCTTGACATGTTCGGTTAGTGGTATGCATCGCTTGTAGACATTCATTGGGTTCCCCAGATGTAGATGGTGGAGTTTTTTCTTACTTGATCACGTATAGCTTAGGGGCTTTCATTAGGATGAAAGTTAACCAGCCAGAAGTGAATCTCTCTAGGGTAGTCATTCTTACCTGCATACTCTTGCACCTTTAATAAATATTAGAAGGTAAAATCCAGTTAAATGTTTCTTATCTACACATTGAGTCTTAACAATGTCGCCAAGTATACACATTTAAGATATAATACAAAAAAGGTA